>NW_007578992.1:70763-116786 GCF_000690725.1 Stegastes partitus
TCTTTGACTTCATTATGCTGCAGAGCTGATGTGTTTTATCTGCAGAGGTGAACTCCCTTCATTCTGCCACCGACCAACAGCTGCTGTGTTTGTCGCTCATGAACTTGGCAGAGCAACTTGTTCCTGTTTAGGTCCCTGTTCCTGGAATAACCTTCAGAACACAATACGCCGTCATGATTTTGTCTCACTGGTGGTTTTTAAAGATCTGATCAAAAGAGTGGTTTTGTGTGTCCTGATCACCTGCCTGTTTTGTTTTGGTCCTCTGTCAAATGCTGTCAAGCTCAGTTTTATCATCTTTTGTACTTTTCATATGTATTATCATTTTAATTTATAATGGGGCGTCCTTTTGACCACCTCAAAAAATAGATTTTAATATCACGGGACTCCCTGGTTAAATACAGGTTAAATAAATAAAGCATTCTTTACTTACAGTTATTGCCAACAACAACAGGATTACTTAGAAACTCTGTTATTGCAGCTTTTAAACAGCAGGTGGCGCCACACAACAACACATTTTATAGTGTATATTTTTCTATACAAGCTATGCAAAAAAAAATCTAACCTAATGCCAATTATGTTCATAGTAGCTGTGATAGACGTTATAGCTATTCATATAAACAGTTTTTCATCTATAAATAATCTAATTAGAAATTAAATATTCACTCGTTTTTGATGACACGATCAATTAACTTGAAATTAAAAAAAACAAAAAAAAAACAAACCTAATTTCACTATTTCTTTTGTAGTTGTAAAAAAGAGATTAGGAAATGGCCTAAGGATCTTTTTAAATTTACTTATTTGAAAATATTTTTTGGCCCAACCAACTGGGTCAGCCTTTGTTTATTTAGGTAGTGGTGTTGCTCCACTGCCTCAGGTTTTGTTTACCTATTTGTTATTATGGACCCAACACAAACTGCATTTTTTAGTCGGAAATCTGGATCAATCCATAAATATGCGATTGCAAGGAAGAAATTTGTGGGGCCCGCATACCGCCTTCTTATATTAATTAAAAAAAAACAACTAAATATTGAATCCTAAATATGCCTTTCCTGGGAAGATATTTGTTAGTTTTAGTTTCAGTTTTTCTTTGAGGGTGCAAACACAAAAAAATCCAGTACAGGCAAAGGTTTTTTTATTTTTATTTATTTTTTTTACATCACTTACTTTTTGACCCATATGAGCACATTTATGAAAACTGAAGTAAATCTGAGATGGTGCAACAATATATTTCCTGAATTGCGTCTAAATTGGCACAGACTGACATAACTGGCAACCTGACAGAATTTAGTACCTCTGTGGTCATGGACTACTTCTGTAATATTGTAAACATTGCCTGTTTTTTTTTGTTTGTTTGCTGTTTTTTAAAAGATGAATACTCCTTTTCATGCTTAAACTTGTGTGTTCAGTGTATTGCTGAAGACTGACTGGGACAAAGGAGATGTTGCATTCAGAAAACTACAGTGTTACAGTGTTAGACTGCTGGAAAGGCCACCGTGTTGCAATGACGAACAAGAAACAGCGGAAAGGCAAGCTATTCAAATAAAGATGCCCATTGTTTCATTTTCATGCATTTCCTAGTCCTGCTCCCAGCTCTGTCAAGCTGCAGAGTGTTATTATTAGGATGGGACTTCTGGTCGACTTCCTGTATATTCCCTCATAATAAATATGTCAAAACAGAGCACTGAGAATTGATTAATTCAAGTTTTTTTTAAGCTCAGAGTATATATCAGGGTGTAATGAGGCCTCACATTCACAATGTAGCTGAGAAGGCACACAAATAAGAAACCTGGATAAAAATAAAGTATTAAAAGGCAAAATTAGTCAAATAATGGAAGCATCATTTGGAGCATGTGTACTGTTCTGCAGGTTGGCTAGCTTGTGCTACAGCACGCTAATATGGTTACCAGTATTAGTTTAACATATAATTAGCTAGTTAAATTTTTAGACTGAAAATAAGACTTTTTTGGATGCTGGGTCCTTTTTATGTATTTGAATGAGATGAAGGTGTCCCAAAGTTATCAGTAATCTGGGCTAAAGTATTGAAAGTCTCTGATGTCTATGGGGGGGGCTAGTCCGTGTTAAGGACTAACTTCTTACCCCATATCCCCCAAAAGTCCTACTCTTATATTTTCTCATATTTCAAAAGAGCTTTTGTTATTTTTTGTTTAAATTAAAACATGACCATCCATATGGTTCTCATGTAAACAGTAAAAAAATGTTTGTTTGTATGGATATTCTCTTATCACGATTGTTTAAAACCACTTCTTTTGATTTCTTCAGACCAGCAAAAATGATTCTAATACTATTTAAAGAATAGTGGCCACTACCATTTAGAAAAAGACCTGAAAAGAAAAACTGACTATATCTAGTGATCAGGAGAGAACTCAATGTGGGGGCTTTTACCCCAGTTTACCCTAACTTTGAAAGAATTTAAAATCATTTTACTGCTAGGTGTTTTGGAATGCAGCTTATATTCAAGTGTATCAAATGCCTTTGAATAAAACAAAAATGCTTGCACAGTACTAATGGGTATATTATACCTTAAAGGACCCATTTCTGCCCCTTTTCAGCAAATTAATTAAAGTCGTTCAGTTCATTCATTCCACCACCACTGTATAGCTCCTGCTTTCAGAACTGCTCGAAATGGGCTGTTTTGCTCTGAAGACCTGCTGCCTTTCTCATCCTGTCCAGTCATTCACACTGCTATGGGTTACTTAGGTGTGTGGTAACACCTGGGTCAAACATCAAATCTCACAGGCCTGTAAACTGGGAGGCTAACTAGTTGTGGGGAGGCTTGAGGAGTGGTATAAGTAAACATCCTTAACTTTTATTTTACATCTCCACTCAAAACACATCAAAAATTGATTTTCACCATACAGGGTCTTTAACTATAAAACTACTTTTATTTTGAAAGCTGTGATGGCGAACAACAGTGGGTGCGCGCGGTTTGATTTTATTTTGAAGCGCCAAGCGGAAGTGCCGTTGTTGACATTGCCGGCGGCTTGCTGCGTGTTTGCTCCCTCCGTGTCTGTCGACATCAGGTCCTCCTCCAGCCTCTTTAAACTGCCTTCACCGCCGAACAGACGACATTTTCGGGGTTCGGTCTTCGGCTCTCCGTCCTCTCAGCCTCGTACCAGTGCGTGTGTTCCGGAGGACGTTTCTTTCTCTGTCGGAGCGTCTGGAACCGAAACCGAGCGCACACGGAGCCGTGTTCTACTTCAGTGGGCGGATAAAGCGGAGGACGGCATCCGGGCCTGGCAGCTCCGGAGAGTCGGCTCGAAACGACGGAATTCACCATTTTCAGGTAAATGTGCTGAAATGTCACTCGGTGGGCAACACTCGGTCTGTCCGATAATGGACTCCGGGAGGCTGCGTTTGGTTCGGCAGCGACGGACGAGGTCTGAACGGAGGTGTGTGTGTAAATGACAACACAGTGGAATAATTCAGCCAGCCGATAATTCACATTTTACAGCCAGCCTCCGGTTCACCCAGTGGAGTTCAGAGTGCTGTGTTCGCGCCTCGCACATATTTGAAATCTCTGGTTGTTTTATTTCAGATGGAAATATGTCGGTTTGTTTACATAATGTAGGTAAGCATCGGCAGCCTCCAGCGACAGGAACCCAGCTCATATAATACAGGAATGCCATTGAAAAATATCTTTAAATTGATTGTAAACCTTCTGTTAAATCATTGTGTAACATCAGAGGCATGATTCAAGACATCTGTAGCTTCATATCTGCCTCCAACCACTGATTCATCATCCTCACAGCAGACTGTACCTGCACAGGGACACCTGCCTTTCACATTTAAAGCAGCTCAGTTGTATTTTTCACTGTAAAAATGTGCTGGTGGGTTCCCTCAAGCTTCTATCTATCCTAAAATGTTGTATTTTGACACACTATTTCATGGTTTAACACAACAGCTAATGGAAATGCCATTAGTTCTGTTTTTACTGCTTTTAAGTCATGAGTGGGGGAAAAAAAAGAAGCACTTGAATTCCTTCTGTCACACATTACAATCCCCGTGTTTAAAATTACCCGCAAATGACTTTGACTTTTTTAAGAGAGGCATTGTGATTTCGACGGGTTGCATTTAAATGCTGTTGTCGCTGAAGGTTGGAGTTAACACCGTTAAAGAGGGGCTTGAATAGGCTTTTAGCAGCCACTTACTCAGGTGAAGCCTAATGAATCGATGCACTGTCCTGTTGTCGCTCTGGAAACTGTGAGATGCTGTTCAGACTGAATAGTTTCATCTTCCTGTGGCACTTTGTAATATTTTAAACAGCACTGAAGTTACAGTTAGTGTGTACAGTACAGTCAGCCATTATATCGTAAAAGCATACATTTATCAAGTCAGAATAGATGAAAAAACGATTCAGAGTGATAATATCGAACACTTATTGTCCATGTATTTCCAGTTAAGTGCCTGTGGTGCATTTAGGCTCTTGCCTACATCCTGTTTGACCTGGTTTTACTCCCACCGACCTTCATCTGGAACTGCTGGCCACTCATTTATGTCTATGTGTGCAGCTACATGAGTGTGTAGTGACCCACATTCAGATCTAGGCTGTTGGCTGTGAGAGTGATACACCCCCAGAGGACAAAGTAATTACCCTGACACCCCCTCCTCCCCTTGTCTGTGGGCCATATAGCAGTGCTCGTATTGATCTGTCTCTGCATTATGTTGCATACGGCAGCAACATGAGAGCTAAGAGGGTACACTATGGGAGACATATATATGTGCACATACACTCATGCTCTTTCTCGCTTTTTCCTCCTGGGACTGACAGGATATCTCTGTTATAATGACTTGTGGGAGTCGCGTTTTGTGATGTGTCAGTGGTTTCAGCTTGACAAACCAAAGTGCCTTATGTGATGGAACCACGTCAGGTGTCTGCGATTTGCTCAAAACTTGTTGCTGGAACCAGAGACTGTGAGCAGGGATCAGAGTGGAAATTTTGACATCTTAACAAAAACTATTTCTCTGCTCAGAGCCGGATTGTGCGAGCTCACACTCTGTGTCCAAACTATGTGATGTACTGTGATATTTTATTTTTTTAAGATATTTTTTTGGGCTTTTCTGCCTTTAATGATAGGTGACAGTGAAGATAGACAGAGAGACGTGGGGAGGAGAGTGGGAGAATGACATGCAGCAAACGAGCCGCTAGAATCGAACCATCAGGGATTATAGCCCCTGTACATGGGTCGCCCGCTCTACCTGCCGAGCTATCCAGGCGCCCCGTACTGTGATTTTTTTTTTTTTAAATGTAGCACTGCATTACCAAAGTCAGTGAAATAGTTTGGTGAGAGTCAAGCAGACATGTGGATGAACTACATGATGGAGCTTATAGGTGTGCATGCCCCCAGCGCTGACATATACATAAACATTAACCTTTATCTCATATGCTGATTGTAAAACATCGCATAGTGTTGAACTGCCTTATAGTCAGATGATGGTAGTGATATCCCACCATGCTTTGCAGCAGTGCTCACTGCAATTACTGGTGATCAGCCTCCCAAACACTGTTGCTATTGACAACCAGCCCAGCAGCTTGCTGTCTCCCTCTTGTATCACTCCAACTTGTGCCATATTTTATTGATCAGAGAGGTGTGTGTATAGGTGTGTTTCTATGTGTGCATGCATGCT
Source organism: Stegastes partitus (assembly GCF_000690725.1). Lineage (NCBI taxonomy): Eukaryota > Metazoa > Chordata > Actinopteri > Pomacentridae > Stegastes > Stegastes partitus. The sequence continues at coordinate 76,410 of NW_007578992.1, forward strand.
TGTGCTGGTCTGATCTGTACTCTCTAAGTGTGTTTATAGTCTATGTGTTTCTGTATGATGTTCATCTTCAGATGTGTGTGCATAAGCACTTTCCATATGAGCATGCTGCCTGTGTGTGCATGTTTTTTTTTTAGCGTGTTTTTATGTTCATCTTTGTGTTTCGTTTGTGTGTACTTGTGATTATGTACTCCCATCCACACTTTCTCTGAGCGTGCGTGCTTTTATCATCCCGGTAAGCTTGTTTCACCTGAGGAAGTACAGAAAATGTAAAAAATAAACATGGCAGGACTAGCTCACAGCCCCAGGGGTTGATGGGAAATGTCTTCCTGCCAGTGCACTGCTACAGGGTGGGCACCATGTAGGTGAAGTAGTAATTATTGGGTTTTTTTGGGGTCTAGCTAATTCTAGGGCTTTAGGGTGAATACAGTTAGTGTGGGCTGGGTGCAACACAAACACACACACTTGCACTTATTCGTAGCCATATGAAGACACACACATGGAAGAGAAAGTTATGTTAGCCATTCGAGGAATGTGAATTGTTGGGAGTTCATTGTGTCTTTCTCCCTCTTTCTCTCTCTCTCTCTCACACACACACACACACACACACACACACACACTTACACAGCTTCTGTCTCGCTTTAAAAAGTGAAAATTTAGGTCATGTCATCAAACACTTCTGTCAGCCTACTGGTGTGGGTGTGTGTGTCATTCTACAGTAAAACAAAGCCCTATAGTCACTGGTATGTGTGTATATGTGCGCTGTCATCTTGTACGAGGGTGTCTGGGTGTCAAATGGGATTCTTGGTCTTGTAGGAAGGCTGTGTGTGTTCATTAGAATGGACAAGCACGTTCCTTTTTCTGTGTTCCCTCTGCTATAATACACACACTCTGTCTGCCAGCATTCCTGTTTGTTTTCACATCATGCTCTGTCCAGTTGACCCCTGTGTAAATCATTTAATCATGCTTTGCCACGTGTGTGTGTGTTTGTGTGTGCGCGGAGGGTCGAGTTGGGTGAGATTGGCTGATAATCTGGAGATTAAGCAGTGGCGTTGGTAGAGCAGCAGCAGGGAGGGATTACACGTACACACATGCAGAGGTCACACATTAAAATAAACAGGCGTGCAGTTCATTCATGAAGTCACTTTTCCATCATGTGGCAAGCAGTCACGTAAGCTCCAGTGGTGTCATTTTACAGTGAAAACGCTGAAATATTCATCACACACACACACACACACTAGTGAGAAGCTGAACACAGTGAGCAGCTCAGATGAAGTTTCACACTGCTTTCTCCTCATTGTACCTTCACTGAACTGCATGAATGAGATTTTTTGATCATGTTGTCTTCTTCTGTTTTTATAATGGGCTCTGTAGCTTGAAGAAAGCGTGTGTCTGATGATTATCAATTGTGCTAATATTTTTTGCTCACCCATGATGACCGGTCAACCTCTTAGTTCCTTTAATGAACCCAAACAAACCCTTAACTCGACCTCAATCCCCGGCCAAGTCACAGCATCATAGTCGTTGTGTAAACAGCAAAATTTAGCCTCAGAGTCGGAGCGGCAGCCAAAATGCTCATTTTGCCAAAAACCTAAAGCGATTTACTGAAGTATCGCAGGATAAACATATAAAGGCCTTATGCTGCCTCAATGTTTTTAGTCTGCAATTGCAATTTGTGCTTATTAAAAAACAACAAATCCAAAAAAACGTATAAGAATGTAACCGATTAAATAGTAGTTGCTTATATGGAGTGATGTTTTTTTTTTCTGTGAACAAGCCACTCTGTTAGAAAAAAAAAGTAAATATACAAACTACAAGCCAGAAAATGGCAGCAATTAAGAACTCCCATCCATCCATCCATCCATCCATCCATCCATCCATCCATCCATCCATCCATCCATCCATCCATCCATCCATCCATTCATGCTGCATTGGTATTGGCAATACTCAAATTTAATAAATAATTTTAGGAAAATATGCTTAAACAGCTATAAGATGAGCACAGAAGTGGTTTGAATCTGTCTAAAAGGCTGAAAACTGGTTGGCCAGTGTCATCTGCTGGTATTAGCCTATCACAGATACAGCATTTTTGGCATTTATGTTGTCTGATTTGCGGTAATTTAAAGAACATAATATAGAAATCGCACCATTACATCGTTTCTCCAGCAAAGCAACTCTGACTCTTGTTCACTCTACTCTCAGCACTGTCTGCAGCGCATGTAGCAGAGTACGTATCACAGCATGTAACACGATAAGTTGTTTCCGATTTTGTAAAACACATTGCTTGAACGTTAACAAAGAATGACCCCATCGTTCATTATCAGTATATAGTATCATGTATCAGTGGAGCTCTAGATGCGACTATACGTAAGTAAACACTCTGTATTTTACAGCTGGCTAAGTTATTATTAAAACAACTGCAATTGTGCCTCTGATTTGAAAATTGCACATTGCTAATTGAGTTATCATCAATCAATTAATCAGCTCCATGAAGTTTAAATGTTTTTTTTTTATTATACAGGTTTATAACTCCAGATTACATGTGCACACAAACCCAGAAATAAATGGCACGGTGTTGATGCCAAGTGCAGTCAGCTGTAGTTGACGTTCTGCTGTTCAGTACATCACGTCCTACACAACTCTCACCATCTGCCTGATTCTCTAAAACACTTCTCACATTTTCAGAACAATGAAATTATTCCACCTGCAGTTGGAGTCAACTTATTTTAAAAAAATTCTGCGGCCGCATTTTGTCAGTATAATTTGGCTCCAGCTGAATATCAAACCCGTGAGCTGTGGGATTTCAAGACAGATTGTATAACATTGTTCTCGTCGCCCTCTCTCACCCTGCTGCCTCCTCTTAACTTTAATTTCCAGTCTCTGTATAAGACTTGAGTTTCCTTTTTAATCTCAAGTGGGAATCTCTAATTATCCCCCTTTCTTCCCGGCGGGTTAATCATTGCCTCCTAGACAGGCATTATCTGCAATCAGTGCCAACTAAGTGTAGTGCAAGTTGACAAGAAACAGTCATGAAAATTGGACCATAGACACTCATGAAACCCAGAGAGAAACAGTCAGGGCTTGTCTCTTTTTAATTTGCCCACTTCTAATTAATTCTCTTTTAAATGTTGCTGTAATGACAGGAGTTCCCCTGTACTCATTTTCTTATTTACCAGCCTCTGTAATGTGTTAGCATTAGTTTGCGCCTCCTTCATTATTATCTGATCAATTTGAGGTCGGTATCAAACGGGGACATTTGCACTGATAATCTGGTCTAATCGAGCATTAGTAGTGATGGATGCCATGACAGGACAGACTACTGTAATGTTCACACGGAGAGCCATAAAACAAAGCATAAGCTCGGCCTGCTGCAGTTTAAAGTGTTGCTCAAGCTCTTGTTGATGTTAATGTAAGAAAAACAGTTGGTGTAAATCACACTGGGAACTGGATGGAACAGGAGATTGTGGGGGAGAGAAACAAAGCAGACATAGTGAAACGAAAACAAAGTTGAGACCAGATCTACTTTGATAGTGCGTCTCACCAATCACATCACGCTACAAGTGTCAGGCGTCATCGGTGGCTTCACATCACCAGCTTCCACGGAAAACGGCTGTTGTTTCATCAGAAGTCATGAACACACCGTAAGAAAACGCTACGTCTGTGTAGTGTACAATCGTGGACTGTTTGACTGACAGCAGGTCTCTGGGAAGTGCACCGCCGCTGTGAGCTCATGGCATCAAAGACAGACCTCAGATAAAACCAGTAAACAGTCAGCCCTCATCAATGCTGCCGAGTTGCAGCGAAGCAAGAAATAGAAAATCTGTTCAATCATGTTTCTTGATTGTCGGGCTGCAGGAAAAGAGAAAGAGGAGCAGCTGGTCCTTGGCGTTGGAGATAACGTGCAGTGAAGCCGTGTGGTGTCCTCTTCAAAATAGCAAAGCCGATATGAGACGGTACAAATCTCACTTATACACAACCTTGAATTCAGTGTGCTACATGGGAATACAAAGGACGTCAGCTCCTGGATGTTAACACTCGTAAGGATTTAGAAGCGATATTTTGGGGAACACGCTCATTTGCTTCCTTACCATCTGTCTGTAAAGTAAATACAAACCTACCACCAGCAGCCAGCCAGTCTAGTGAAGTTATTGGTAAGAGAGAACCAGCTATGGGGGGGTTTGTGCCAAAGCACTGTAACATCCTGAACTCTTACAATAGTTTGGCAAAGTACCCTTGTAAAACCACACTGTGTTGTTTTTACACATAAGTATTTGTGCATATTTACAAGATATGTTGTGCTGATTAGTGAGATGTAGAGGTGTTGTGATTTGGGAAACATTTTGTCTTTTGTTTTTGCTCTTGGATAGAGATGATCGGAGCTTTAGCATACAGACAAGAGAGAGATTTCATTCTTCTTATCTGACTGTAAAGCAGCGAAGACAACCAGCAGAGCCCTTTCTTCCTTTGTATTTCTTACACAAAGCCTCAGTGATTTTTCCTATTGACTGTCTTTGACACAAAGTGACAAAAACTGTCAATACTGGAAGCTGCCAGAGAATATGTGGTCAAATTTGCAGTGTTATTTAGTTAATTCTTTGATCAATGGTTTGTTTCTGCTTCACAGTCTTGCATGGAAAGCTTGTGGTTGGAAATTATATAACAGCTGAGAGCTTTCTTTGTCTGTCTGTACACATTAAATATATTGTCTCAGGGTTTTTTTCTGCTTAGAGTGTTTTGGCATCCACCAGAGAGGCTTCAGCCAGCACCAGAGGAACCAGCACCAACATGATAAGAATGGAGAATTTGAAATAGAAATATGTTTTTAACCTGTTTTGTTAATTAGGGCTTTATTTACTCAAGCACAACACATATTTTTGTTAATCAAATATACAGAAATGACAGAAAAATGCATAGATTTCTGTCAAATAAGTTTAACCAGACTCTTTGTCTTTGCTGTCACATTGCCAAAGGCCTACTCTGAGCCAGTAAAACCAGTTTCTGTAGTAAACAAACACCAAAACCATGTTTTTATTCTATTTTCTTTAACTCCAGTGGTAAGAAATGCCAAGCTTTAACCTTTAGATTTCCGCATCACAGCACCAGAAGTAGGCATCAAGATATTCTTGTTGTGTCTCTGTCCCTGCCTGTGACGTCCCACCTGGTTTGGCACAAAGATAGGAAAGAGGCCAAGCTGGTGGTAAATGGTGTGAGCAACACGTACACACAAATCAGGGCACCTCAGGGAGTGAACACCTGTTCCCAAAGGCCTCGGGGTGAATGGAGGTGGATCCGGAGACTGTGTCTCGGGGAGTGGTGGGGCGTGAGAAAGAGGATGCACGATGGAAAGCCATAAAACAGACAGAAGAGGAGGAGATAATAGAGGGAGTCCTGTTGTTCGCTTGTGTAAAACGACCTCGCATCTCTCCATGGTTAAGCACTGCTTTTGTTTTTGTGTTAAGTGTCGGCTGGGTGTTGCTGCTTTTATGCTGTGGTCAAGTGAATTTTGAAACTGTTTGCGATTGTGCATGTAGACGACCACACCTGGCAGCAAGAGGTAGCTCACTGGGTCTTCTGTGTGAGAAGGACTTTAGCAGAAGCAGTGACACTTGCTAATATGTGGTTGCGTATGCAGCTTACATTATTCAGACATTTCTGCGGGACACAGTGAAGTGGCGGTATTTTAATTATCTAAACAAGAAGATGTCTCAGGCTGTTATGCAATTCATTTGTCATTGGTCAGATGGAATCATTGCTGTGTCATTACTAATTACAAAATATGTCTCAATTGTTGTTACAAAATTTCACAAGATTAACTAAATTCCTGTTCGAATGAGCTTATAGGTTTTTATTGAAACCTTCAAATTCAGTTTATCTTTTTCTATTTCAGGAGGACATAGTTTCCATAATACCAATAATTAGCGACACAGCCGAAGCCGTGTGTGTGTTTATCATGTTAAGCTTCTACAGTTTCTCTTCTCTCTGCGCTGGAATGTGCCATGTCCAGCTGTGTGTTTGGATTTACCAACCAAACATCCAGGCAGGAAAACACACATTCTTGGATGTTGTGTTCATCATTTTGTGTGTGTGTGTGTGTGTGTGTGGTGGATGGACCGGAAGCTTCTCGTTAAACCTTGTTAATCTGGAGCGCATTGAGACAGACAAGTGCTGTGTAACAGACAGGCCAGAAGAGAAGAAGAAGAAGGAGGAGGGTGCTGATTTCACAAACACAGGGGTGGGCATATTGAACACATGGCAGTAGCGCGGGTCATTGTGGCTGAAAGCGCAAAGATGGGTTGACAGCAGGTGGTTGTGTTTTTTCCTGTTACAAAACTAAAAATAACAGACATAGCTGAAACTCTAGTGTGGTCTTTGCTTATCATTTTTGCTGCCTGGAAAAGATCATCCAGTGTCTTCTCACAACATTAAATGAATGTAAATGCTCCAGTGAGCTGCAGAAAAGCTGTGTATTTCTGACTGATTGTTACAGACAACCATGGAATGTGTAAGTCTGTGTAACACCACACAAGCCAACTTTGAAGTCACAGTTGACTTTGGTTGGCAGCACATTGTGCAGCTATGCACACAGTTAGTGATGGCAAGTCACTCGGGTGAGCAGAGGCTGGAGTGAGGTAATCAGGTCCACATGAACGTCATTCGTGTGAAGAAAGCTGCCTGTCATATGTAGCAGACAGTGCTAGATAACAGCCACTTTCACTGTAAACAAAACACTGACTGAATATGACTGGAAAACAGCAGCATGGACACAAAGCAGCAACACTGATGTATTACTACCACTGATAAACACGAGAGCAACCTGGAAAACTAATGATACAGTACACAAGAGCTGCAGAAATGATGTGATTATTTGTCAATTATGCATTTAACTGCCAACTACTGTAAACATCAATCATTGAGTTTTTAAGAAACAAAATTGCCCAAATTCTCTGATTCCAGGTTTTAAAATGTGAATATGTTCTAAGTTCTTTGCTGTTCTAAAACAGTAAACTGGATATCTGTAGGTTGTAAACAAAACAAGACATTTGAGGACATCATCTTGGGCTTTAGGAAACAGTGGCAATTTCACAGATAATAATTGACAGATTGGAGAAAAAAAATCTACAATATAGATCAATGATTTTACAACTGTATCAGCTGTGCTAAATTACGGATAGGTAGGAGTCATGTAATAAGAGCCTAAATATATGTGAGCTCACTGGTCTGGGCAGAGCATGCATGTTTTTGTGGTTCAACACAAAACAACCACAAAAAAATAAGCTAATTAGAAAGAGCATCATCATCTGCATTACCTAAGCTTAGCTAACAGCAGAGTTTGTCACGCCACCAGATCACTTTTGCAAGAGCTGTAATATTTAGCAACATTAAACCTTGATGGATAGATTTGGCCACATGAGACAACACAAAAGATGCAAAACATGTTTTATAGTTCTATGGTTGATATGGCTAGCTTGTTAGCAAACTAATACCTATTTACTAGAGTGTAAATTTTTTTTTTTGACTAATAAACAGCTGAGAGCAGTGAGAGTGAACGACAGCAGTAAAACTGTGGACCATAAAAGTCAAAACGGTGAGCTCAGAGATACGAACTTCTTGCGTAGAGCTGAGGGGACTGCTGAGGTGGATGATACGTCTCAGTTAGTTTGTCACCATGATGAAACCCTGCCATATTACACTTAGTCATTTCATTCCTTTTTGTTAATCGTCTGAACCCCTAAAATGATTAATTTTATATGGTTTCCATACTTGTCCCCTGTCAGCTCAGTGTAAACACAGCCTGCAGTTCAGCTAAAAAAAAATCCCATAATTTGCTCCCACACCAACGTTAGTGTACAACATGCTGTTACTTGGGGGTTAAACTGGGGTTTGTAATGTGAGGGGCCTCTGTGGTGTCGGGGTTGCTATGGATGCACATGTGTGTGTGCATCGTCAACAGTGGCAGGCAAAATATTTCTACACGTGAAGGCCTACGTCTGAATCAGTTTGCAGTGTTAAAATAAACACAGATAAAAGAGTGGGCTGATCTGCATGGTAGCTCTTGGGGAAACCCACTGGCAGTATTTAGGGAAACTCTGTGAAGCATCCGATTCACACAAGCTGAATCATTTTCTATCTTTTGCATCGTGATTAGTCTGAGATATTAGATATAAAGAAGTGATTGAAAAGGAATTTTAGCCATTGTTTGAAGTAATATGATGGAGAATTGCAAACATAAGCTCATTGTTGAAGATACCTAGATTACACCAGAGGAGTCCACTTGCCTCTGAGAACTCTGACGTCTACCAAGTACGTGTGTGTGTGTGTGTGTGTGTGTGTGTGTGCATGGATTGATTACGGTGCCGGTGTGAACAACTGATAAGAGGATCAACTGTCCTGCACGCGATCTCTGTTTTGTAATTGGAAGACGGATAAAGTGTATTGCCTTCGGTGTGACCTCCAGCTCACCCCCTCATGCTAACACACACACACACACACACACACATACATATACATATATGCCCAGTGGGTTTGTTTTGTTTTGAATCTCACCCTCCTCTTGCTTCAACCAGATGACACTGGAGTGTCTGGGCATGCAGTCAAACCTGTGTGTGTATATGTGTGTGTGTGTGTGTGTGTGTGTGTCTGTGTGAGCTCAGTTCCCTGTATGTTTTCTGGCCTGTGGGCTTTGTGTTTGTGTTTGTCATGTGGCAAGAGAGCGACAGGCTAATGGTGCACCATGTGCTGTGTTTATGTGTTTACATTCGAGTGTGTGTGTGTGTGTGTGTGTGTGTGTGTGTGTGTATTCACCTGGGAGATGCTGCAGCTTTCTTACCTAAAAATAACGTCTTCCCTCCAGCTCGCCCTTCCTCTCAATCTTTATCTTCATTCTTTCCATCTCACCCATTTCAACCCCCTGATCTGTGCTCTTCTCCCTATTCTCCTTGTTGTTTTCCTCTCCCTTCTGGATCATGTTTTTGTTTATGTCTGTCTGTTGTAGATTGTTTGCTCCGTAGTGCTCCGTGGTAACACTTTTACATTTAGTTTTTTTTTATATATTGAGCAATACAGAGGTAGAAACCAGCAACAGAGAGCAAACTATGATATTGTTTGTCAAAAATGGGATTATTTTCATGTAACTAATGTAACCAGGTTTAGCAGTTCAATATGAGCTAACTATTTATTTTTGTGTATTTATTGCTGTTGTTGTTAAGAAAGAAATTGTTTCCCTTTTTTTAAAGTATTTGTATCGGTGCCATTAATTTTTGCTGCTTCTCTAAATCTGGGTTGCAGTGGCAGCAGGGTTAGCGAGGCAGCCTGGACATGACTCTCCTCCAGCTCTTTCCTGGAGGATGTCAGTGCCAGATGGGGCATATAATCCTTCTTGTTCTGGGTTCACCCCCCTGGGCTTCGACACAGATGAATCTGCCCCAAAATACCGCTACAGGGAGGCGTCCTGCGGTTATCCTAATCACATTCCCAAACTACCATAACCGGGTCTTTTCTGCGTTAAAGCGTCTCGGTTCTACTCCTTTTTGGTATTCAATTCTTCACACTGTCCCTGAGATTGAGCACAGCCACTCTGCAACAACAAAACTCTCCTCAGTCACTTGTACATGTGATGTCCTTTGTTATTACCCAAGACTGTAGCTGAGGGTTGTAATGAAGATCAATTAGTAAACTGAGAACTCCTTCTTCAGGCTCAAGCTCGTCTTCCACTGCATTAGTGCTGATGTCACAGCTATCTGGCCGTCAGTCTTATGCCTCATCTTACACCGCACTCCTTCCAAGACCTTGATCTACTTAAACTCAATCACTTGAAGCAGCAGCTCACTTCTAACTATAGACCGTACATAAAAGCCACATAGCAACCTTGATGTCTTGTATTCGGTCGTAGCCATTTGGTATTTTGAAACCGGACATAACAAGCGAGGGGTGGATCAGATTGGAGACACTGTGGTGACTTGTCAATCTCTAAAACATACTGCACTTTATTGTCCATTTTCCTCTACATGGTGCCAAAATTTGCAAAGTGAACATAATGTTATATTAAAGGTGACCTGAAAGTAACGATGGAGAGCATATACTCATTAGAAACACGTGTACCGAGGTAACAAATCAAGTGAGAAGTAAGGTCATTTTCTCATAGACTTCTATACAATCACACTTCTTTATGCAACCAGAGTAGTCGCCCCCTGCTGGCTGTTAGAAACAACAACGGTTTCAGGCACTTTATCGTTGGCTTCACTTATCACTTTGTTTTTTATGTTCAGTTGTTATATACAACCTGAGCTTCTGATCCAGTCCACCATTTTCTGGAAGAGCACCATGGCTTCATACTTCTGTAGTCATGCACATAAGATATATATGGCTCCAACAGCAGCAAACTTGATTCATCTGTTGGTCCAGAACGAATGTACTCAACTACAATACCATGAAATGTGGTTCAGACATAAAAATGAATCTCGACTTTTAATTTCTCTATCTCCACATTAAGGCCATTTTTTTGTTTTTGTTTGAACTAAAATATATTTGACGCTCTTGAGGTGAATTAGACTAACTTTTCCATTTAACCATCAAGTGAACATTTCTCCAAATTTTTGGTTTATGAGAAGATATTCTGCAAAATGTGTAACAATCCCATCAGCCTCAGCTCTACTTTTTATTTGCTGCTATTAGCAAATGTTCACTTGCTAATCTGCTAAGCTAAAATGGTAAAAAAATATACATCACCTTGTATACCATAGCTTGTAATTGTGAGCATGCTAGCTCAAGGAACTGCTGTGTCCCAATTCAGCAGATTTTATCTGTATTAGAACACCTTCCTCCACAGTAGACGGTACTGCACTGACAGACTCAGTCACATGGCAGAACAGATGCTACCAGAAGTTTTTTTTTTCTTGCTTCCGATGATGTTAGTCACTTGCAATGACTCAACATGCTGAGGTGTTATGATGGAGCATCAATGTCAGCGATGCAAATGGACATGTGGGCGAGTCTGGTGTTTGTTGTTAACAAGTAAGACTCAGGCTTTCTAACTTCCGCCTCATTGCTCTTTACATCTCTCCGCTGAAAACTGATGAAGCTGTTCTCGCATCTCTTTAACACCCAAAGACGTGTTTCCACTCGTCGTTATTGGTCATTTCCTTTTATTATTAGCATTTCGAGCTTTCATATACGCTTGCACACGTACGGGGTTATTTCAGCTCACCCCTCGGGGTCAGTCATGCTGAAGCTCCTTTTTTTTTTTAGTTTTCTCTCAAACAAAACAAAGGGTCTTTCAGTGGAAAGCGCCCACTGCGCTGGGCAGCAGCACTGATGTTCTGTTTGTGCATGTTCTTATAGGCACACAAACACATACTTGTGACTGTACTCGGTAGGGGTCAGCTGAAATGGGGGCTTAAATGCTGATGACTGTGCTAATAGTTCTGCAGTGATGCTGGACTAACCAGCTTTAACCTTTACATGTGAAAAACTTCATTTTTACTTGTTGTTCTGAAAGGCTGCTGTAATACAGAATCCAGACACGTGTACGAAATAGTTTGGTGGAAAAATGGCAATCTCCTATTGTGGCTCAGCTGGAAAACCACGTATAGTGTGAAAATTCAGGGAGTCAGAGGAAAGTACAGTTGTTGTGTAATTGCCCAGAAACTGTTTATTTAAGCAGGTTTCACAGTTGTGGTAGCCAGAGATATCTGATGCAGGGATTCATCCACCCTGTAGGCTTTAGGGAGGTGACACCCTTTTTTAGAAGTCTTTGAAGTCTTTGTAGCAGCGTACATCATGTAGGACAGACAGCGGCGCTTTGATTGTAATGTATACCGGCACTATGAGGGAAACTCCCTGGTGTCTGTGTGTGTGCTGCTGTGATCTCTGGATGATAAGATGATGTAAGTGGGCCTGAGGCAGCGCAGACATGACGATCAGCTCTTATCCTAAAACCAGACATTTGCAAATGAGGAAAAATTAAAAGTGAGCACCTGCATAAGGTCAGATTTCACCTTCGAGCTTCTCTGACTGAGCAGCAGTTTGTCTTCTGAACTGCTTTGATTAGTGTGTTTGTCCCTGTTTCATACAGAAGCTCTGATTTCTATTCTGTGTGGGCAGCAAGCAGGTTGTGAATGTGGGAGAAATGGGTCAGTGAGCCAATCTGACAGATAGAGGTCATTCGACAATTGAATTATTACACAACTTGCAAATGAGACAAACGTTGTGAAACCAGTGAATTATTGGATAACAATAATAATGCGGAGGATATTTCTTGACTTGACATGACTTCACTATCATGTCTGTGACTCTTAAACCCAAGTAAACTCTGTCCTTAAGAAATCCTGCTGGAAACATGTTGTTTTATTTCTACAAAGGCGAAGTGTTTTTCAAAATCAACTGGGTTCTGTAGTTTTCAGCAAATGCTACTCAAAGAGGAGCATTTAGTGGATTTGTTGGGAGCTATGTTTTGCTGTTGATTAATCCACATCTGCTGCTGTAGTGAGTGTTTCTAGCAGATGGACAGTGTTTGAAAATCATTCAGAATACGCCATCATTCCCATTTTCACTGTACTGATCACCCAGCAGAGCAGTGTGGCTCACTGATGTATTAGATGTTGTTGAACAAGAGTGTTTATCAGGCTGTTCATAGGTTAGTAATTTATTCTTTTCTGCATAGGTAGGACTTAGTTTGCATTATGCATCTACAGTTGTGACTCAACAATTTGACCCTTAACAATCCGAAAACCTTGCTATCTGACAGGTTTTTAGGAAAAACGAGTGGAAGTAAAAAAAAATAGCCTTAACATACCGACAGCCTTGGATTCTGACTCCCACATGACATTTTATGTCACAAATAATGATAAGGGCGTATTATCTGACTGAACAATCCGACAGATTGGTTACGTTCAGACTGCAGGACTTAATGCTCGATTTGGATTTTTTTGTGAAATCCGATTTTTTGCGAGTTCGTTCACGTTTCCAATTAAATGTGACTTGTATGTGATCTGCTGTGTGAACGTCATACGACCCAAAAGTGTCCCGCATGCTCAGAAGAGGACACAATGCTGTCACACACACTGAGCGTGGTCAGTGTTTACGGAAGTAAACACTGATGGTAACGGTGGAGCGTATCTTGCCCGCCACTCCCCCGCCGTCGCCACTGATGGTGGAAACACAACTGTGACTGTTATCCTAAACTAGCATCAACAGCGAAGTACTGTCTGTGTGTTCCGTCCATTTCCACCCCGTCGGAGCACTCCCCCGGGGTGGAAGTGCCCCCTGACCACGCCAAATATTCAATTATTCATCATTAATTGGGCCTGAATATCCAGAGACCAGAAAGTGCTATTGGGACCAGCCCTACTAGTTTTTATAACAACAACTATGAACAATAACAACAAGTGACCCTTGGAGTATCAAGCCCTCCTTGTATCTCCACCTCCGTCTTGACAATCCGACAGCATTGCTATCCGACATAAAAGAAGGTTTTACATTTAATGTTGGATTATCGAGTCACGGCTGTATTGCTTTTAATAGAAGTAGCTGACAGTCACATCTGTTGAATTATCAGCAGCAATATCCTGAAAGCTACAGCTGATTATGCTGCTTCATGTGATATATTTTCACTAAGTCATGAGCGCCACTCCTGACTAAGCTGCGGTGCAGCTCCAAAAAAAAAGTGACTGAAACTAATCAACACAGCAACACTCTTTAAATAGCTATGGTTAAAGTATCAAAGCACTTCAGTGTCCTGTTTCGTTATTTTTAATCTCTATTCAGAACAACTACACGCTTGATGATTGTCACGCTTTACGCTGCAGACGTTGAGCAGGTGTGCTCCGTTTTTCTCCTTGAAGCTGCGTGTTTTGACAAAAGCACCACATTTGTCACTCTTGCTCGCAGATATAGGAGACAAGGACTAATCCACACAGCGAAGTTGAGGTGATTTACTACATACAGTGTCACTGCTGAATCAGAGTGTGTGAAAATAAGTGACACATCGAAATTTTACAAGCGGCTCTCAGGATATTTGTTAATCGTCAACTCCCACTTCATTAAAGGTGTTATGCAGCGACTGCTTTTTTGGTTTTGGTGGACACGTGTCTGTCCCTGTGTAGGTATGTTTGTGCTAAATTATGCAATTGTGTTGTCAAAAAGGAGGAAAAATAGATCCAAGTCTAAAATGGATGGTATTAATAATCAGACACACAATCTGGAAAGCTCTAAACGTCTCAATAATCCTTAAGAAATAAACCACAAATAAAACTGAGGGGTGGATAAATAGATCTCTTTGACATGTGAGATCGTTTCCCTTCGGGCCCTGCTTGTCCCGGCTCCTGCGTGTCCGCTCTCCAAAAAGAAAGTAATGATTCTGTCTGTTTCAAAGCCGTTGTGATTCTCATATGAGAGGCTCTATTTTGAGCACCGGTTTAAACAATGTTAACTGTTGTTTTTCTTTTAAGAAGACAGTGGTGCTGGCTGTTCAACCTTCCCTTCAAGTCTCCCTCTGTTCACGGTTCCTCTTGTTTTTGCTCCGATTCTGTCAGTTCTTTAAACTTTTATAGACCTGACAGACGTATTAAAGCGATAGCTAGTCAGTACGAGTCACTTTTGACAGCGGCGTCAGTGTTTGTACATCACCTCTCGTTTCTGGAACGTATGGTCAGAGATTTCAAAACTATTACACTGCTGACTTAAAAATGTTGTTATTTTTATTCTTAGTTTTATTATTTAATCCTTAATAGGGCTCTAATTCATTTCAACACTAAAAATAGAAACTGAAGAGCTGGAAGAAAGTACTCTATTAAACATTATGAATTGGAGAACAAACACTGTTCAGGAAATGCACTGAATCAAACCGTGTCGGGAACAACAACAACAACAACATCACTCAGTGAGTCCTGTTTAGTTTGTCAACCTTTTAGCTGCGCTGACAGAAAGTGCTTCTTCTGTTGCACAATATTGATTGCTCATGGCAAAAAAAAGGAAACATTAGTGCAATATTGTCCTATTTAATCCATCAAATTGAACTCGGGTTGCAAATAATGACCACTGATATGAAATAATCTTGTCTCACAAAGCTAAAACCATTCACCAGTGTTGACACATTGTTGTGTAGAATGGTCTGGCTGCACCTCATTAGAATTTTGCTATAGGAGATAAAAAAAAAAAAAGCCCTGGCACATTTGTATTTCTTTAAAGAAAGTTTTGAGCGGTGCTGAGAAAAGACTTGTGCGACAGGTTCACTCAATCTAGTCTAGGATGTAGGGCATTGTAATGAGTCATCCATCCATCCATTATCTATACACCGCTTAATCCTCATTAGGGTCATGGGGGGCTGGAGTCTATCCCAGCTGACTCAGGGTGAAGGCAGGAGACACCCTGGACAGGTCACCAGTCTATCACAGGGCTACACTTAGAGACAGACAACCAAGCACACTCACATTCACACCTACGGACAATTTAGAATCACCAATTAACCTCAACATGTTTTTGGACTGTGTGGGAGGAAGCCAGAGAACCCGGAGAGAACCCACGCTGCACGGGGAGAACATGCAAACTCCATGTAGAAAGATTCTGGGACGCGAACCGGCAACCTTCTTGCTGCGAGGCAACAGTGCTACCAACTGCGCCACCCTGCAGCCCCTGTAATAAGTCAGTGCTGCCTCATTTTACAGAAATTTCCTGTCATTTCCTGACCTCTTGGTAAACAAAAATGTGTATTATGTTATGTACATTAAACTCCAACTAACAAAACTAGTTTAAAACATGTATTTTATTCAGGATTGCTATTGTTTTGATGCTGATGATGATCTTGTTCTCTGGCTAAAACCCCTTTGGAGGACAGCAAAAAAGAAAAACACAGCCATTATTACAAACTGACACCAAACACTGCAGCAAATGAACCAGGACTGAAGTTCTGACTTCACATGTTTACTACAGAGCAGACAGTGCAGAGATGAGAGTTAAAGTTGGAGGAAGAAGGAGAGAAAATTCCTTTGCCACACTTGAGTCAGGAACATTGTGGTTAGCGCCTTTATTCTCCAGGCTGCCTCTGCGCTCCAGTTTGGGAAACATATAGTTAACAGCTAAGTCATAGGAAAAACACCCACTCATGGTGTCAGCTTAATTGGATTTTTTGGACGACAGCTGGATATAGTTGGATTTGGGGAAACGCTTACTTTACAACTAATTAAATTTTGTAATTACAAAGGCAACACCGACTTTACGACCGGCAGGATTTGAGGGAACTCTCGCGCTCGATTGGTCACCTGCAAAGTCGGTGCTTTCAATTCCCAAACCTGTCGTAAACACAAAACGTAGCTACTGAAACCAAACCTAATGTAGAGTTGGACCCTCAGTGAGTCTCCCTCTCTCTCTCTCTCTCAGCTGCACTGTACATGCTTGCAGTCACTCGGGTGATTTCATGGCTCTTAACCAAACACAAAGGCTCCATTATGGCTCCGCTCGCTGAAATAAACTCACTTTCTCCCTCCTATTCCTTCTCTCGCCGTTCCTCTTCTTCTTCTATCTCCTCCCACTCTTCCTCCTCCTCTTCACATTCACACTTTCACCCACATCTCCGGGATCAAATGTAAAGCCACATTTTCCGTTTCATTACCTCATCCTGATTTTGGGAGTCGGGAAAGAAAGAAAGAAAGAAGAAGGAAAAACAACAAAAAAAAAGAAAAAGAGAAAGGAAGGACGACAAGACGTGGAGGTGGGAAAAGTGCGACGTGTGTTGTAATAATTAGCCCATTAATTAGGTCTTGTCCCCAGCCCTCCTCCCACCTTCTCGTCCTTTGAAGTCCCCTCCTCCAGACTACCCTGGATGCACTTGGGAGGCATCCAGGAGGGGGCAGCGGAATGGGGGATGTGGGGAATGTGGGTCAAAATGTGTGTGTGTGTCAGAGAATTTCTGGAGATGCTGATGATGAAAAAGAGAGAAAGCGAGGGGAGCTCGGTTCTCCCTCAGTGTCTCTCTATCCCTGGCAGATTGCTTGTGCTGCTTTTTATGTTGAAATCCCCCCACACACACACATCATTCATACATGCCAGATGCTGTACTTTCAACACACACACAAACAGATTCACACTCACACACACGTCACATGAGTCTCTTTGTTTTGGTTTGCTGCAGAGATAAAACCCGGCTCTGTTACACTTCTCTGTATGGGAGACAAAGAGCGCTTATCTCACATACTGTGTGTGTGAGTGTCTACGAGGGAGAGATTGTGTTTGTGTCAGAGTGTTTTCCAATGCACTCATTTTATTTATGCATTGTGATTTTTACGAGCTGGAGTTTCGGCCTCGTTAGGTGGATTTTCCTTTCTTTTTTTCCCCCCCTCCATTTTACTGGACTGTCTGATTGCTTTTTGTGAGCGTGACTGTGTGTATATATGTGTGTGTGTGTGTGTCTGTGGCGTCATCAGATCTGCATGCCGATATGGCCACCAGGGCCAGCGTGACACACTTCCTCTTTAAAAGTGGGCTAATCACACACAGGTTAACGGACTGGGAGGGTGAAAAATGATTTTAAAAAATGGAAAAAGTAGTAAATGAAAGGAACTGCCAAAGCAAAAATGCTTAAAAGTTCATTCCTTTGGTTCTAGTTTTGATATAGTGGTCATTTCTGAAGGTTTTCAGTGTGTGTTGATGCTCATGTTAGTTGGTCAACATTGTTAATTTTTCATTTGTCTTTGTGCTCTCTTGCTTGGTGTATTTCCCCGCTTTTTTATTACCAGGTGTGGAACGAGTAAAAGAGGAAATTTGCTGACTCACGTAGACGTTCTGGTATTCGTGTGCTCTGACAATATGCTGATAAGAGACAGAAGAAAGTCTTCCAATATTTTGCTGTGACAGTTATACCAAGGGGGCTGTTTTTATTATTATTCCTGGTTGTATCTGGTCACTGTCAGTGTTGCAAACCCAGGAACAAAGGTGAGGATCCCAAACATGATGCATTTTCTTTTTTTATACTTTTTTTTTTTGCCGTTTTTGCCTTTATTAGATATAGACAGTGGACAGAGAACAGGAAATGTGGGCAAGACATGCAGAATACTGACATGCAACAGAGGTCCAGGCTGGATGGGATGGCTTTGCACCCATGAGGTATCAGGTCCATCCATCCATCCATTATCTATACACTCCTTTATCCTCTGTAGGGTCGTGGGGGGCTGCAGCCTATCCCAGCTGACTAAGGGTGAAGCGACACCCCGGACAGGTCGCCACTCTAAAACAGAACCACACAAAGAGAGACAGACAAGCACACTCACATTCACAATTTAGAATCACCAATTAACCTCAGCATGGTTTCGGACTGTGGGAGGGAACTGGTACATTCTAAGTTGGTACTACTCATTCGCATTAAATTATTTCGTGCTAGCTCTAGTACCTGAGAGCACATCTGAGTAACAAAGCAGAGTGTGTGCACTCGTCTGTGAACAGCCTTTTCTCTCTTTATGCTTTGGGGGTAAAACATGCACAGGATGAATCATTATTGTTGGCTTTTCTTTGCAGAATAGAATCAAACTGAATCTGAACAAATTTGTCTAAAAGTGCTGCATTCAAAGTAACTCTAGTGTTTTTAATGCACATCTTTCAGAAAACCAACTCTTGCATTAGTTATTAGCAAGCCTGTAAGGAGCCTAGTGTTAGGTTTTCAGATCTGTGGAGCTTCACCATGACAGAGATACCTCTGGTTTTAGGCTAAGTGTCTTTACTGTAGTCTGGCTCATAGCTGCTAAGTAGATTTTGCTGTCTGGACCAACTGTGCAGTAATGCGGGACAGTACGTAACATTTGGATTGCTGTTCTACTAAAATTTTGGCCTGTTTAGACACACTGACTTGATCGCCTCCCACAGCTCTTCACAGCGTCTGCGCCACTAACTTCTCACAACCTTTCAACAAAGACAGTCGCTCACCTCCCACAACAAGAGCCCACTGGACCTACATCACACCCAGAGGACAAAGTCACAAAGTGTTTGGCAATAGAAATATTTGCAGTTGAGCACTTGAAATGGTATTTTTTTTCATAATTAATATAAGAACGTGTGGGTGCTTTGTTCAAAAAAAGTAAAAAATGTTGAAACAGCAGCTTAATTTTTACAACAAAATTACATTTTTATTATTACAGAGTGAGTGAAATATTAAAAAAAGATATCGTGCAACTGTACCGGATGAGGTTGAAATGTGAACAGTACCCAACTCTACAGGGAACAGGACTGCATAATGTCAGCATTGGCCTTTTGTTCTAATCTGACAAAAAACCTGTGATGTATTTCTATAAAACTGCCAGATTCATGATGAAGAACAGCTCAACTGATGCAGCAGACGTGAGAAATTGCCTTCCTGGTCACCCCGGCATCTACTTTACCCACAAGGAGGCAGTCAGGTCGGACATTCGGTCAAGCTTTGCCACTGGCGGCTAAAGTAGCCCCTCCTGGTAGCCTGTTGGGCTTTAATTAGACTGACTGCAGTCTGCTTAGAGGAAATTCAGGTCATATAACCACACACACAAACCATCAAATGTAGAATGCAGGATCTGACCAGCGGGCCGTGGTTGTGTGTTGGTGTGATCTTGTGCTCACATGATGACACTGATGAAGTGACTCTCGGCATGCAGTGTCATGAATGACAAACTGCCGAAGGGATGTGTGTGAGCAGACAGGCAGATGGTGTCTCACGAGTGCACGGGGAGCGAACAACCTTGAGAGAGACCGAAAGAGAAGGAAACCGATGGTGGCGGCAGAGGTCAGCTTGTTTTGCATGGAGGGTCAGGCGGGATGGGCGGGGCGTTTCTGCTGCTGCTTCCTCACTGCATTTCCTCTGCCCGGCCAGCATGTCCCTTCCTCATGCACACACACATACACTGTGTTTGTACACACACACACACATGCACGCACACACACGGGGCGTTAACATAGCAACACAATGAACAGGGACTGGCTTGAGGCAGATTGAGCAAGGTGTTTCCTGTGACCTGAGCGACTGCTGCGTCAACACAAACATGCTCGTCTGGGACAACACTGGCGTGTGTTTGCAGACATGTGTAGGTGTGTGTGTGTCTGCAAACTGATTTGACTCTCTTCTCCTTCAATTAGACCTTATTAATGTCTCCCTGTTTAAAAGTGTGAATGTGTATGTAAGTGAAAACAGCTGTGTTCAAGTCTGCGATATTCATCCTTTATTCATGCTTTGTTCATGGTTTATTCATGTCCTGTTCAAGCATTTGCAGAGTGAATGAATATTGGATTAAAAGCATCTTTACGTTATTCATGAGCCGAGTTATTTTGGACTCCACCAGTGCTCTTGTAATCTCCCATGCTGTGTGTGCAGGCACACACGCGCACAAAGGCAACAACAACAATAACAAAAACAGTCGTCTGAATGTCTTATACGTTTGTGTACTTGTGTATTGGACCATTACTGCTGAAATAAAGTTGACTGTGCCTCTGTGTCCCACAGGCCCCGTGCTGCCCTGCTATGGAGAAGATGAAGAGGATTAAGAAGCGTCTGTCTTTAACACTGCGCCCCAGCCAGACCATCGACGAGTCTCTGTCTGAACTGGCTGAGCAGATGACCATCGAAGACGGCGGCACCAAGGACAACGGTGAGGCTTCAACATGCTCTCTGGACGAAATCAAATTTTAAAAATACAGTTTTTTGTAAAAAGGATTCTGGTGTCTAACCAGCGCCTCATTGGCATTTGAAAATAGATCATTTCTGAACTGTGCTTGTAGCAACAGCATCTTGTTTACTGTTGGCTATGATCATTCCAGAAACACCTTATTAAACAACTTTATGTAATAAATAAATAGGAAATATCTGGTTACTGGTTTGTTGCAGTTGGAGTTACATATTTCAAGAAAGTTGGTTGAAAAGCCCCATAAAAGTGCTGCAGTTAAGTAAAAAAAATAATAGTATGATTGTCAAAAAGGCCCAATACGTGAGTGGCAATTAATAGAAGGAAATATGGCAAAAATTTGAGTTACATCACTTAAAAAATCAGGATAAAATATGTTAGAGTATCTTATGGGCTACAAACATGATTTTTTTTTAAAGAAAACCTCACATTAATAAAACAATTTGTGTAAAATCCTGAGAAATGAATGTATAAAGCTGCTACAAATAATACAAGCTGAGTAAAATCATTTAAAATACCCTGTAGTAATGCAAATGTTTAGGGAACATACCCCATAGCTGCAACTGCATTTAAAAGGCAAGTCTCAGGTTTGATTCCCATCCTGCCTGACCTTCACCTCATGTCAAGCCCCTTCACTCTCTCTTCATATGTCCTGACTCTTTGTAGTCTATCAAACAAAAGTGAAAAAAACTTTAAAACATACAAAAAATATGCTAAACTCCATGCTGAGAAAACTGTTGGTATGTTTATAGAAGATCAGTGCCAGAGTCACACCAGGAAAGGAAATTCCACTGGTCTGATTTTTACAGTATTTTCTTGTTCATGCCAGTTAGAAGGTACGTAAACACTACACACACAGAGCTTTCTGTATCTTCACAACTCCCGGGGGTATTTAAATTATGGAGGACCGAAGCTGATGAAGACAGAGAGAGATGGTTCAGAGTGTGCTTCAGTTAACAGCTGGAATAGACTTCCACTGAGAAGCTCCCTATGAAGTTATGTAACAGCAGTAAGAGCAGAGGCACGACTTAAAAACACACTCAAACAGGAGTTCGGCAGGTCAGAGGGTAGTCTACAGTCAAATATTCACACAAGCTCTTCTTGACGTCGCTTTGTTACGTAACATTCGTTCTGTTTTGGCGTCTCCAGTGAGCTGTGATGAAAGTAACGAGCTGACAGTTGAGATTGACAGCTGTCAAAATACATGGACACACACATCCATCAGTTATTTTCCCTTTTCAATCATTTGTTTGTGGTTCTGTCCAGACTGACTCCCAGTAAATACAACAGTAGGATCGGCATCAGTTGGTGGATCAAAATAAAACTACAAGCAGCCGGCAGTGATGAAGGTCAAAGTTCAGAACATCTTCTTTGTGAGCTGCAAAATATTTGTGCAAGCTCAAAGAGAGAAGAAGGAAAATCCAGGTCTCCATACTAATAAATATTCATTAAGCCATTTAAAGTATGAGATGAATACTTAGCAAAATTGGACAAACGGATCAATATCCCTGTCATATCTGTCTGTTAGATTTGAGCTACAGCCAGCAGCTTAATACTGGAAACACTAAAATGCACTAATTAGCAAGCTTTAGAGCTGGAGGAGGTAGATTGTAGAACCTTGAACAAAACCAGAATAACTTTCAGTCTTTGTGCTCAACTAAGATAATCTGCTGGCAGTAGCTTCAGATTTTGTATATAGACATGAGAATCACCCTTTACATGTAACTCTCAGCAGGAAAGCCAACATATCATCTATATACCAAAACTGTATGCATACCTAATACTGTTTTCATGATGTTTTTCTTCATAATGATATGGAGCCACCCAGGGATCATGTGCTAGAAAAAATGTTAGGTAGGAATTATTGAAAGCTAATTGATTAGCAAACTGAGAGCATTAATTGACAAATATGCAAATAAACTCAAAAGTTTGAGAATAACGAGGTGGCCATGTCCCCTATGCTTCACATGTGTAGCAGCTGGTAGATTGCCTCCTTGTTGTTTACATCCAGCAGGTCTAAAGTCTGGAAGCTGGATCCTGATCACATTTAGACAACTACAGCCAACTCTGTTTTATAAGAATTGCTAGAATTAAAAATACGTTTAATAGCATTTACACTCAAATCTAAGAAATATAAAACTTTAAGTTGCTAAAATAGCTTCCACACTCCGCCCATAAAATAGCACAAACATCCCAGCTAACCCTGACATGTGCACCTCTTTCTCAGAATCAGTCATGCGTGCTGAACTTGTAATGCTGATATGTTTGACAAGCACCCGAAGGCAGCATAATGATAATTTGTGAAGTAGACGTGTGGGAACACAGCACAGTCTGTCAGCTCAGAGTTTAAAAGGTTGGATGCAGTAAAGAAAGTCGACGGGAGCAGAAGGATAATTCCACGAGATGTGACAGACTTGGCTTGTCCAACGCACTTCAGGCTGTGATGATATACTGCGTGACCTTTTTGTACTGATGTTGCCGGACTTTCGGCCACCATGCCCACAGGAAGGGTTATAATATTTGTTTACAGGGTTTCCTTAGAGACTAAGATTGGAAATTTGATTACTGATTGTGGCCCAGGAATGAAGCTCATGTCTTGCTTATCAACAGAGTGACATGCTTGCCTTTTGGCGAGAGCTATTCCAGGATCTACAGCATTTTTCTGTCTGTCAGGCTGTTTGTCTGTCAGGCAGTTGGTTTTTAGTTGGGATACTCCTGTTATGCCCCTTAAAGAAATCCCTCCAAAGTGCAGGCAGTTGAAGGATTTTATATTTTAGAACATGATTCATCTCATTCCCTGTCTCCTCTCTGCTCTGTGTAAACACTGCCTGCAGTTCAGCCCACCCAAAACAAACTCACATGACTTTTCTCACAATTTTTTTCAGTTTATTTACAAAACTGTTCATTTTTCAAGTGTTTTCAATGAAGTATCACAATTTTAAGCTTCGATTTGGTTTTCAAACCAAACCGCAGCGGGTTTCGGGTTTCATAGAGTTAACATGCTGGGAAGCTCAATCTCTCACTTACCTTCCAAATGTCCAAATGTGCAGGAAGCAGATGTTGTCCAGCAATAGCAAAAATTCACGTGTCAGCACCTGTAAAGATGTGGTCATCATTATTTTCAGCAAGTGAAACATATTTTCACTTTGCAGCTACAGTTTGCTTCAGAGGATTTGTGTTAATTTGTCAAACAGTCAGTGTACTTCATGTACAGTGCTGAACACCTTTATGAGACCGCCTGTCTAATTTGTGAAGCACTGTGGATATATATATAGACCATCCAGCATCATGAAGTGCTTTAATGTGCACTGAGCTCTCAGGAACAGGAATGAGGAATTTCAAACTGAGCTCACTGGGCTTCTCTGAGAAGGCGTAAGGTAATCAAGCATAACTTTCAACTGCAAAAACTACTTTTTCTTTTAAGGAATGCAAGTAAATAACTATAATTTGACATCTTATTCAAGAAAGAGTTTTTTTGTAGAACAGTAAATTTGAAAATGAATGGGTAATAATAATACAGTCGTGACTTGATAATCCGACCCTTAACAATCCAAAACTTTACTATCCGACAGGTTTTTAGGAAAAACGAACAGAACCCATTAAAAATAACCTTAACACACTGACAGCCTTGGATTCAGACTCCGACATGACATTTTATGTCACAAATAAGGATAACAGTGTATTATCTGACTTAATAATCCAACAGATTTACTTACCCTTGCTGTCAAGTGACGGGCCGTGCACAAGCGCACCGGTCAGTTAGACGTGAAATCCAGTGATGCGTAGTGTTCTAACAATACACTGGTTAATATAACAACTATAAACAATAAATATTATCAACAAATGAGCCTTCCAGCATCAAGCCCTCCTTGTATCTCGACCTCCGTCTTGACAATCCGACAGCCTTGCTATCCGACATAAAAGATTTTACATTTAGTGTCGGATTATCGAGTCACGACTGTAACTATATTTTAGCATTAAAAATAGAATTTCGGTTAAAGAGCTTCCACATATTGATGTATTATCAATACAGAAACATAAGACATGATTTTGGTAACTACCAGTGCTGGTGATTTGGGGCAGCTGTGGCATAAGCCTTAGCTTGGCTGGTGATCTCATAAATGTATAAGCGCTGCACAGAAGATGCTCTGGCTCAGCCTTTGACTGATCTCAAAACTCACCAGAAACCCTGAAACATTTCCACCTCACACAGAAATGCCATTACTGCTCAGCTTAGGTTTAAAGAACTTCTTCACACCTAATTTTTTTCATCATTACATAACTTTGTAGAATCCTTGATGTCCTCTTACATTTATTAATACACATCTCTCCATAATTGTGCCTGACGGTTGGTATTTTTTAAAAATGTCTCCACCTTGACATAAATGTTAAATACAGTTCTGTTGGTTTAGACAAACCTGTGTCACATGGATTTTAAATAAAGAATGCACTACAAAGAGCTGACGAAGATAAGAGGTGATATTCAGTGTTGCTCCACGTTTGTACCTGAAGACTTGTGATGCCGCTGTAGAGCATCTGATTTCCATAGCAGCAGAAATTTTGACAGTTGTTTTGTTGTGTCTCAGAGCCCTTCATGAGGAATGGCCGCCCCCCCACCTCCCACAGCATGCACTCCTTTCTGCACCAGTACACCGGGTCCTTCAAGAAGCCGCCTCTGCGTCGGCCACACAGCGTCATCGGCGGCACCCTGGGGTCCTTCATGGCCATGCCGCGCAACGGCAGCCGCCTGGGTGAGACGCACACGTGTTCACAAGCACAACACATGCACACATGGAAGGAAGTGAGTAGTAGGAGAGCAGATGGCATCTGGGAACAAACAGGAAAAGTGTCATGATCCTGAGATTTCCGTCGTTCTTCCTCACATTTGCAAACCCACTCTTGCCAGAGCGACTGGGCGTCGTTCCCAAGAGCAGACTTCTCTCTTCATCCTCAAAGGGGCTGTTTTTTTTTGTTTTTTTTTAAACCAAAGTGACAGCTGGATGGAGGGCTCAGTCAAACGTGACGCTGCTTCCTGTGTGAACTGATTCATCACAGGCGATACGTAGCAGCGAGTCCCATCCTGAGGGTTGGAAGGCAGAGCATGTCGAGATGATTCAAAGCAGCAGCAGATTTCGAGCTCGGGGTTGGGAAAGCCCAGGGGGTGATGAGATGATTCATGGAACACAGAAACTAAGTGTTATGGGTATCACAGTGTACCTGCTACTAGGCTATTTTGAATATTCAGTGAAGCAGTATAGTAGTAGTAGTAAAGTGAAGGAGATGAGATCTGGAGCACATGATAAGCATTCAGTACGGAGCGCTGCAGCGGCAAACACTTAAACTAACAGCCATCTTGTTTTCTTTATCCTAACACAGGTTTTTCTGCATGAATTCTCTTGTGTTTTGTCATCAGAACTTCTTTATTTGCCGTTTATAGGTTGTTGTGGGTTCACTCTGTAATCCCAGTGTCTCAATTCTGATCATTTTCTTTGCATCATGTAAACTGAGTGTCTTAGAGATGTATGAAGAGGTCACTTTTGAATTTAGGAAAAAACTGCTCAACATTTTTAAAGAGTTTTCTGTACAAGACAAACGATTCATTGGTTAATAGAGACAATAACTGGGTCGTTTCTACATTGAGTCACCAGATGTAGACTTTTGGCAAATGTCTGACATTTCCGCACATTTTATAGGACTCTCTCCTGCCCTTATGCTATCCCTGTAATCACATGCTACAGGAAACAACCTCCACAACCAAAATTTCTAATTTTTTTGAGACGTGCATGTGAAAGGAAGCCCTGCTGTTTTTTTTTTTTCGTTTTGTTTTCTGTAAATCCGTCATTTTAATAGCTGCTCTTCTCCTTGTATTCAAATGCTCCACAACGACAATTTTGAGAATACATTTATTTTGTATAGCGCTTTTCAAGATACCTGAAGTCGCTGAACAGGGTATAAGATAAAAACAGGAACAAAACAAGTTGAATAAAAAGCAAGGTATAGAAGGCAGGTAAAAAAAAAACAAAAGAAAGAAAGAAAGAAGTAAAACAGTTAAACATTAAAAGCGATCTTGAAAAGGTGAGTTTTTAAAAGGGACTTGAATGTGTGGAGGTCAGAGCAGTGTTGGATGTGAGATTGAATGGAGTTCCAGAGGGTGGGAGCAGCAGGTTCGGTGCTTGGTCCTTGGTGGTGGGGCGAGGAGGTGAACAGAGGAGGAAGGAACGAAGGGGAAGGGGTGTGGGGCTGGAGCAGGTCTGTGAGGTAGGAGGGGACCAGATGATGGAGGGCTTTGTGGGTGAGGAGGAGGATCTTGAAGGAGCCAGTGGAGATGTTGGAGGACGGGGGTGATGTGATCACGTGAGCGGATGTGGGTGAGGAGACGGGTGGCAGAGTATGATCCATAGAGGATGAAACCTCTTGACTTTGGTTGTTACTTGACTTTCATCCAGCAGCAGGAGTTTCATTGGTTAAGATTTTGGTTATCCAGGGAAATATTTTTTTTTTTTACAGATGTCCATGGTTTCCAAGGGATGAATTCTGACATCACTTTGTTCCCCCATGACTTTTTTTTTAAATCTAAGTTTATCATTAGAGTAAACTGAACTCAACAACTATTGCATGGGTTTCCACATCTCCAGACTTTCTATGAGGCACCATCATCAGGTTAAAATTTTAATTTCTCCAGAACTCCAATTCCAAACACCAAAACAAACACGTTACCACACTAGTATGCTAAATTAAGACAGTGAACATTTTAAGTATTACCTGTTTAAATCAGGGTTTTAGTTTTGTCGTGGTGAACATTTGAGCACACTGGCATTAGCATTTAGCTCAAAACCTGTTAGCATGGCTGTTAGTCCTTTTAATCATTTAAAAAATGAGTTGTTCTCAGCCTGTTTAATTTATTTCATAGCCCGTGCGGTCACTTCCCTGCGCCGCACAGATGTTGCCTTAAATGTTAAGCAAACATTGTTTAACAGATCTTTTCCACTTGGCCAGGTAGCAATAACTCGCAACTGTGCAAACAATCTGCTCCACACAATGTGAGCAGTTTTACAGTTGGGGATTTCTGCCGGTGCTTCTCTAAGCTAGATTTCGTAGGGAGTGGAACACCAGAGGACCTGTTGAGCCTCGCAGTGGACCCTGGCCTACATAGAAGGACTTGGTTCTAAAAACAGGACAGTTAAGTAGGACGTTGATGTGCCACATAATGCTGCTACGCTCTGTGGGCTTATTAGCAAAGCTGCAAACAACGATAGAGAGACGGGAGACAAAAAGTGCAGTTAATGCAACGGAAAGACAGAGATGGATCACAGTTTCACACACACAGAGAAAAAAACACGTATCTGTAGAGGGAGGGAAGTGAAGGAAGGATGTGTGGAGAAGTTTGCGAAAGAGACCTCAAAAATGGGTGGAGAATGAACTCATTTAAGGTTTTTGGAGAAAGGAAGAGGTGAGGCAAGCAGAGATAAAAACGTGTGAACGCAGAAGGAAAACAATGTGGGAGGAAGATTAGAAATCAGCTTTGGGGGCTTTTGAAAAGAAAGAATTGGGTTTGGATGGTGGGAGGTGAAGGGAGGAAGTGAAAATACTATTGAGAGAGGGAGAATTTGGGGAGTTTTTTTTTTTTTTTGGCGAGGATGAGGGAAGATATAAAATAGCAGGAGATAATGGAGAGGTATGTAAAAGTGAAAGGAGGATGAAAGGCAACGAAAGTAGGACAGATTAGATGATTCGGAGGCTTTGGAGAAGAGGCAGACAAGGTAGAGAAGCGCAGGTTGCGGAGGAATGCGTTGAAGCATTAGAGAGGGGGAGTCAGATGAGCCGCTGCCTACGAAAACCTCGCAAAAGAAAGAGAAAACAAGACGCAAGAAGAAGAGGATTATGTAGACAAAAAGGAAGAAGTGGGAAGTGAAAGACATGGGTGAGGTTTGTGAAGAAGAGTCATGTAAATAAGTGACAGAGAAGTGAGAAAAAAAAAGGAAGAGAGCTCATTTGGAAGTTTTTGACGTAGAGACAAGTTGAAGACAGAAAGTGGGGCAGGAATGAGTTGTTTGTGAGGTGTTTGTGTGGAGACAGTAAGTAGGTTAGGAGGAGGAAAGTGTGGCAGTCGGAGGGACGACAAATAGGGAGAAGAAGAACTTTCTGGAATAAAGAAATAATAGCATGGCTTTTACCTCTTGGGGTCTAATGTTCTACATGTTCTACTATTATGTTTAGAAAGTTCAATACAAATCAATCAATCAATAAATAAATATACCCTTTTCTACACACTCGATTATATACTGATCGAACCCCAAATAGTTTGTATGAACTTTGAGTGGTGGTCTGTTTGACGACACTCGTGTTTTCTTATGTTAACAGCAAGTGTGCTTAAATACTTCATGTAACAGAACTGTGGTCGCAAATATTTGTCAGAAACACAGCTGAAGAGTAATTTGCATGTCTGTTTACAGAGCAGCCAAACAGATGTTACCTACTTGAGGATTTTTGTCAACAGCTCACTGTGACTGTTCCTGACTTCATTAAGTCCCATCAGTGTTTAAAACTGATCCACTATCAAAAAATAGACCAATTTTAAAAGATAAATTTAAGGACTGTTTAATTTATTCTTACCAAAATTACCATTTGCTTGTTTTGAACAACGCATTTTTGTGAAGCGAACAATTGGGGTCAACACTAACCGCGGTGACAAGTAAATCCCATTTCATGTGATTATGTCATAATAAACAACATGTTAAGCACGTAAATGGTTCTAATGGGAAGCAGCGGCAGTACAAATTGTTAGGCTGGCATGAACAGGAAATGGACGCAGCAAAAAGAGAGTGAAGAGGTAACATTGAAGCTCATATCAACCCCCTCCCTAGAGCTCGTTTTTGTCCGCAATATAAAGTCCTGCATCTCTATGGAAACAGCGAGCGAAGGACCAAAGTAACTCAACTCAGGTTAAATTACTTTGGTCTTTGGATTATTTATTTCACAAAAAATAGCAAAAGCCAAAACATTTTTGTGCCGACAGTGTTGCCAATACTGGAAAACATTCTCTAGAGATATTTTAATCGTACATTTCATATTCATTTGCACTCGTCTCTTATCTGTAAGC
Source organism: Stegastes partitus (assembly GCF_000690725.1). Lineage (NCBI taxonomy): Eukaryota > Metazoa > Chordata > Actinopteri > Pomacentridae > Stegastes > Stegastes partitus. Next base: position 106,134 of record NW_007578992.1, read on the forward strand.
ACAGCCTGCAGTTCAGCTGAATTTTTGTCACTTGACTGTTGGTCACAGCTGAGTCATTCACGGCTTCACAGTTGGGATGAAAAACACAGATTTCTTTTTGTTTTTTATTGAATCTGATCAATACAAACTGCTTATGTGGGGCAGATTTTTAAATGTGTCTTAAAATGAAGGGATTATGATGAAATATCACAATTTTAGGCTTGAGTTAGTTGAGTTTTCCAACAGAGCTGCACTTCACACATGATTAGTTCAAGGACCGTTGGAGAGGTGAAAATCCAAGAGTTCTTTGTGTTTTTACAATGTTTGGCTCTGATAAATGGTGTAATTTAGGAGATCTTCTAAAAGACAACGTGCCTTTTAAACCCATGAAGAAGTTCTGGGGTTCACAGTAACACTAGATTACATACATGTCTTGTGCAGTTGTTCAGCAAATATAAACTAATAGAATAAAATCAACTGTATTCATTATATACATATGTAATGAATATAGTTGTATACTTACTCTGAAAGAATTAATTCCCTTGTTTCCTATAAATTATGGCCATACAGCTGACGGTAGATTTGGGGTTTGTGTGTCTTTAATTGAGGCCAGCTCTCCTGTGTATCTGCAGGAGTTTTGCTAACAGGCTTTGTGAGGAGTCAACTAATTTATTATTTTGTTTCTATACATAGATGTGAGCATATACACAGCTTATGCACAACACTGTGTGTGCTTGTGATTGATAAATTAAGCAGCTGGAGAACACTGGTGTCGAGGCAAAGGACAGACGAATAGTTGCAGAAAGAGGGCAGGAAAGAAGAAAAGCCATCCATCTCCTCCTCCAGATGGAAACCTTGTGACAATTTCTCATTTTTCTTCTCTTTTCCTCCCGTCTTTCTCTTCTCGGTCAACAAAAACCTCTTTCATACATTTTCTCCCTTCTCTTCATTCTGGCTTCCTCCTTTTGAGCAGTTAATTGCAGATAAACTGAAGACTTAATCACTGCTGTGAAGTTATTCTACTGATGTCCAGATGGAGAAGCAGCAGTGAAACCTCACATCAGCGATGTGTGGGGGAAAAACATAAGCTTGAGTGGATCAGAACAGGCTAACCCCTTTTTAGTTTCTAAAAGTGAATCGACATTTTTTATAATCTGGGGAGATTTGGTTTGTACCCAGATGATCACAGACAGATTCACATCGTTTGTAAGCCTTTGGGTTTTGGCTGCACCACAAAGAAATAAAGTCCCGCTCGAATGAAGGGAAGTTCATTAATATGGTGAATAAATAAAGAGCTCTGTTAGGAGCAGCAATTTGTTCTGAAAATCTGAACTAACAACTGTGATGAATCATCTTTGGTTTAATATTTAAAGAAATAATCAGGATTATCATGTTTGAACTGTTTAATCTCCATCAACCGAAACCGTGCAGAGATTTGTCTCTCCTCCCGTTTCGCATTTGATGACAGGCTGCATGGTTGGAGGCGCTGGCACAGTGATGACAGAGAACAGCTCAGCCCTGGCTACTCATTAACCGTGTGTGCATTAGTGCGTGTGTGTGGAGGAGAGGGTGGGCGTGTGGTCCGTACATCAGCTCCTACTGTGCTATGGTGGAGGTGGAGGTGGTGGTGGAGGTGGTGGTAGGTTTACTGCCCTGGAGGAAGAGGTGCAGGTTGCTGTGTTTAATCTTTGGCCTTTGAGGTTACCAGGGTCTGAGAGGAGACGGGGAAACAGTGGGCTCTGTGTTGAAGTGAAGATGCTGATTTAACGAAGTCTGCATAATGAGTTTCCAGACCAGTGGTATTTGTACATTTGTTAAATCTAATAAAGATTATTCTATTTAACACCATCACTCTAAAACCACTGCTTTTACTGTCGGGGCTCTTTTGTCATGTCTGCTTCTAATTTGCAAATAAAAATGTAAAGTTTGCCAAATGACACACACTCTACTGACGATGAACCTCAGAGCAAAACAGAGCTCTTCGTATAAGTCGATGATGTGTTTGTCTGATGAGGACGGCAGTCTGTTTTTATTTTCTTCCGTTTATCCTCTTCTTAATCGTCTTTTTGCTGTCTGAGTAAATCTGGCTAACTGGAGCACGCTCTTGTTTCTTTATTGGTCCCAAATCCATTAGCGCCTACACAGCAAACGTTTTGACTTGGCACTGATAGCATTAAGAATGGTCCTCTGGTCCATTAAATGTGCAGTTTTTGTTACCTGTGTTTGCCCAGTCACAATACGTGCTGTGGAAAAGGTCTGATCTCAGTCCAAACAAGTGTTCCTTCTGTCCACACTAACACACCTGAAAACGCATATCACATGACCATTCATAGTAAATAGAGGGCTGGTTGCTTAGTGGTAGATTCACAGGGGTGTGATGAATCAGGGAACACATTGACTGATAAGACCCAATCAGGAGGTTAGCGTGAGTGTGTGTCGTTTCCCAAAGTTTCCGTTTGTCCCTCTCTGCACATCAACCCTGCTAATGGAGTTTCTGAAAATCGACACTCTAAAGGGAGCTTTCCAAAGTTTTCGGCGACCAAAAACTGCATTTGTGTGTGAGCTGAAGGGTGAAACCCGTACAAAAAAACTCCCAGGCCCTAGTTCCATGCAGCATTATTGCTGTAGTCATGTCCTGCCCCCTGCAGTGACTCTGCCCCCAGTGTGGGAACCACTGACTTAATGGAGCAATAAAGAAACAACAGAATGCCGCTCTACAGTTGTGACATCTGCTCCTTTCACGTTACACTTCCCAGAGTCAACCAATACAATGCTGATCAAGTTCAAACACTGAAACAGTCGCGTCAGTTATCCCACAAAATACCAAACATTCTTCTGGGTGCAGCTTCTAAGGATTTATTGTTGTTGTTGTTCTCTGTGTTGTATGATTGTAGATTGAATATCTTTGGCACTTACAATAAAAAGAATCCGTTTTAAGACCACAGATCACCGAAGGCTTTCAAAGATAGATGTGCCACTCTACAAAAGGAGGAGAAGGTTGAATGTTTTATCTCTTATAACTATAATTGGAAGTGTATTCAGTAGGGATGTGTACGCTGTTAGTTACTTGACTGTTGTTTTCATTTTTACTTGTAAACCTTTGACCTTCATGGGTCAAACCGATGGGGAAATAATCAACACATGAATCTTTAATGAAAGTTATCCGTAGCTGTAGCCTTAATCAGGTCTGCAGACAGCAGGCTATCCATCATTAGATGGACCGGATCACATCGGAATTCTAATGAGGCAACAACTTGACTTATTGAATTCCTCTTTGTACCTTGTTGTAGTAACAAGTGCTTCTACATTAATTTTTAAAATCTTTTTTTATTTTTTTTATTTTACAGACATTGTGCACGAGAACCTGAAGATGGGTTCTGACGGGGAGAGCGACCAGGCATCGGGGACGTCTTCAGACGAGGTTCAGTCTCCAACCGGCGTGTGTCTGAGGAACAGAGTCCACCGACGGATCTCCATGGAGGTGAGATGCTCGCACACTCCAACACACGTGCGCACAAAAATGGCTTACGCTGCAAGCTGTAGCTCTTCGCCTCTTTGGCCTGCTCTGAGCTGGGAGGGGGGTTGGGGGCGTATTGTTCGTCTCCTGATGGGCTCACGGTGTCTGGGCGTCATATACTGATAGCGGCGCTCCCTGAGGACCAGAGCAGGAGCCGGTAAAGACACATGATAATCTGTGCTAGAGCTACACTGGTTTTATTCATGACAACAGTCTCAGCTCAAGAACACGCTGGGATAAGAGTCTCCTTTGTTCCTTCTGTAAAGATGAACATAATAACGTTACACTGTTTCAGATCATGCGGGCATGTACACAACAGCATGACATCAAGATGTTCATACAACTCAAGAGAATTTCAAACTAATTATTAGTTATTTTTTACTTTCCAGAGCTGCCCTCCTTTAAAAGAAATGTAAAATATAAATGAAGCATCAGTGTTGAGAATTTGTGTAGAAATGGGGCAACAGTCATTCAGGAGGCTCTTGTCAGTAGTTTCCATGTTTTTTCATACTTCCAGTCTGCCTTAGTCGGATCAGTTTTTTTCTAACCATGAACTGTTATGTTTTTTAATAACCAGAAACATTAAATACTCGCTAGATCAAAAATGATAAATGGCTTAAGTTGCCCAGAGGCTGCACTAGACTCTGGCTTATGCAAACTCAGCAAATACTGAATGAACAAAATGCATGAACAAAGACCTCATGATTATCAGGAGATTTTTTTAGTTCCTACTTGTTTCTGATTTCACTGTTTTTTTCTATGAATTTGAAGACTTTTGCTCTCAACAACATTTAATGTCTCAGTCTGCTGCTGTGTTGGTGATAATTCTAGTAGAGTGGAGCTGATCTAAATCTAAATAATGCTAAATGTTGACATGTGAGTCTACCCTGCATTACATGAACACCTTATCATTCTGATATTTAGACATTTTATTCTTAAAGGAAGCAGCGTCTCAGGCTGGAGGCCTCCTGCCCCCTGCTGGCACATGAGCATAGGTGGCAAAACAAAAAAACACCTTGACAGCATCTTTGAGTGACACTACCTCACACATGTTCATGCTGACCTGTTTTTCACTCATGTTGAGTGTTCATTTCAGTTGTGCACGAATCAGGAGGAGTTCAAGGATGTGGTCACAGTCAGTTGGCCTCGTCGACACGTAAGTTCTGTTACGTGAGCATCAGCCTGCTGCTCCTGCGGTTCCTTTTCATGCTGCAAGAGCTTTTAATGAAGCTGTGTTACGACAGCAAGGAGGTTAAGAGCACAGTGTGCCCTAGCTTACTGACTCCTATACAGACCCACAACCTTTGGGTTTTTCAGTCATGTGCCAACTCCAAGCTCAAAGTTTGCCCCTAAATATATGTAAAGATTATATTATTAAAAAAGTTTACGGAGCCAAATGAAACACAAAAAACTATTAAATACAACTCTGTAACATTAAACCTCAATTAATAATCATTAAACCATCTCATCTGTGCATGTGAAAGGTACATAGCCTTTATTAAATCTGTATATTCAGCCTTATGGTACTTTTGTATTTCTTATTTTGCTCCTTCCATGCCTCAGTTGTATCTGGTTGCTTTAACGTGTACGTTTCCACAGTGAAGGAAACAAAAACAAAATGGTAAAGCAGGCTGTTTTGTAGCAGGAGCTCATGAAGACCTAGTGTCCAGGAAAGTTATTGAAGTCTTTTTTTCTTCTCTGTGTTATAAAAGTTTGGTTTATGTTGTTTCCAATTCTCACTCTGGCAGTCAGGTCGCTGTTTTAGACCTTCATCCTACTTGATCAGATGAGATGAGAGACGATAGAACTTTATTAAACCTGATGGAGTTAATTGGCGAAAGAAGATGCTGTTAATAATACAAGATGTTTCCAAGTATGTTTTCCTAATATCTGTTTACCACAAGTTCATATTTGCAACATATTTGCTTTGATTTCTATGAGCAGGAAACTCCTGATCTCAGCATCGTTGTGTCTGATCAGCAGTTCAACCCAGTGATCTAAAATTTTAAACAACAGAGGGGTTATGAGAGGGGAATGAGATGAGTGTCTTAGTATGTTGAGGTGTGTCCAGCCTTACCCCGTTGTTTTTAATGTTACGAGTGTGGCTCTCTTCTAAACCTGCTAGATCACCATGGTAACTGATGCTGCACAGCTGAGGAGGTTAATATGTTCAGAGTAAGAAGTGTCTCCCTTATTTCTTTTCCAGGCCGTATTCCCTATGAGTGATACAGATTATGAGCAGAGAGACTACGTTATATCTGCTAGTAATCCCACTGAATGAAGCTGTACAGTATCGCAAACAGTTGCTACAGTAACCTACATGCATTGAGTTGGTGATGAAAAGTCAAGGCACTGGGTGTGCACTGAGTTGTAAAATAAATATATGAATTTACACAGTTGACAGTTTTCTACCAGCATTCTTCTCTTGCCTTATGTGCAGTAACAGCACTTCTTGCCATAGAGGTTTTTAAAGATTCCCCATAGCTCCAGAAAGCTGATAACCATAGAAACCTGTTATCTGTGATTGGACTGTTATCGAACCAGGTATGGCCAAAAAAAAAAAAAGAGGCCTGGCAGTTTCTTCATTGTATAGCGCTCTGGTCTCTACATTCAAGAAGCTGGACACTGAGAATGCTATCTGAATGTTATCTGTTCATAAGTGACTTGAATGATTATCAGAATTTTAGAGCAATAAATCAGTGTTTAGACAAGCCCATTTATTTTACATCAGAATGACAAAGTGCATCAGTCTAAAGGAAATGTAGTAAAAATGTGAAATGCTGAGAGCACAGACAGAATCTGTTGTCACCTGACATGAAAAGATGATTCTTCAGGATTTATACTGATTAAAAAAGGGTCACATTATATAATATTGTGATCATTCTTGTCTTCTGAGACAGATATGTTAGATATAAGCATTTTATTTTAACTCTCAGTCATCATAATACTTCATCTTCTCCGAGCCGACAGAAGCTTCAGCTGTAAGAGACGATGCGTTGATGGTATTTGCAGAGAGGCCAAACTTTAAAGCACCTACGATCACCAAACAAATGTTTTTCACTGTATTTTTAAACTCAACCTCTTTTTGCTCAACATCAGTCGGCATTATGTAAATTCATCGCAGTCACGTGGAGCGTGTTTTATTTTGGTCCCAGAATAGATGTGATGTGACATCGGCGACAATAAGATATGAGGCGAGCAGCGCTGACAGTGACAGCCTGCGGGGTGGACCGAGGGCAGCAGCTGTAAATAATAATGCAGATACTGTACGTGTGTTTTTGGATTTACAGTCTGATTTGTGCTGCTGAGCCGCAGTCACGCTTCGACAGGCCGCCTCTTATTTTTACCCTCCATAAGATGGTGATCGACCTGATCTCTGTCGCCTCTCTCTGGGAGTAGGAGGAGATGAGAACAAGTTATTTTAGACACTGCATGTGTGTGTGTGTGTGGTTTGTGGGGGTGAGTGGGTGGGTGGACTCGGCAGCCTACATTGTCTTGTGGTGCCACAAACTACATATAGACACCAGGCATGTTGTGCTAAATTTTTTCATGATGTGCTCTGATGGGAGCAAAATGCAGACAAGAAAAGCAACTGTAGCTTCACCGCCATAAGCTCATGTGGTTACCGAACATATGTGTCAAAGTTTAATACAGTCGTCCTCAAATACCCCTCCATTAAAGAAAAGGCAAAATTCACAATAGTTGCTCAAATAACTAGAAACTGGGAAAAGTGATAATAAATAATTTTTTAATTTAGTGAAATAAGACTTTGCTTTTGAGTTGTGGTTGAAAAGAATAATTAAAAAAATAAGCAAATAAATTGTCCCGGACAAATCAGAGCACTTTGCTGATGAGCAGTGAAATCAAAATACCTGTCAACAGGTGAAGAAGTCTGATTGAGAGTTACAGAAAGCACCTGATTGCAGTAATTGGCTCAAAAGGTTGTTCGACAAAATAGTAGTTTACTGGTCCCATTATGCTTGTTTTTTATTTTTATTTATTTATTTTTTAATATTTCTGTTGAACCACAATTTAAAAGCAATGTCATGATTTTCATAAATTTTTATTTATTATTACTTTTGTCAATTCTACTTTATTTCAGTGACTGTGGCTGTTTTTTTCCCTTCTTTAATAGGAGGGTATGAATACTTCTGAGGACGACTGTAGGCAACAAGAATTTTGTTTTTGAGATTTTTGCCTCTGAAGTTCTTTTCATGTCCTCCTCCCTAGAAGAAACTCCGCAGCCACTACAGGAATATTGAAATCAAAAGCTGGTTTAAGTTTTTAATATTTCTATAATTCTGTGTGTGTTTCAGGACCTCAACAAGCGTCTGTCGCTGCCCGCTGACATCCGAATCCCCGACGGCTACCTGGAGAAGTTGCAGCTCAGCAGCCCGCCCTTCGACCAGCCGCTCAGCCGACGCTCCCGCCGAGCCTCGCTGGTCAGTTTGTCTGCGTGTTTGTGTCTGTGTCTCTGCCACTTTATTGCTTTGCGGCGCTCGCGGTCCTGCCACCAGACTCCCTCTGCACTGGTTTCCATGGCAACTGGCCCGGTGTGAGCCCAGGATGGATTAATCTGGAGTCACAAGCGCTCACCTCCCACTTTTAGCCCATCAAATTAGATCATAATGCTGTGGCGTGATTATGCAGCTTTGTTGCAGGCTGTCATTGAGATGGAGATTTATGTATAGTTTAAGTTTTTCCAGCTTCGAACCACTTAAAAAAGACTGATGGTGTTTCTGAAAGATCAAATTAAGAAAAGTAGCTCGTCGCGATTTGTCTTGCATCATTGGATCATCTTGAATCATTGATACGATTCAATGTGTTTTTGTTTTTCTTGATTTTCTTCATGTCCTGGAAAATCATAGAAGACCTGATGTCAGCTCCAGGTGTTTCCAGCAGCTGTTATAAAGAGATAGCAGAAAATATTTTGTGCCCTGAAAGTGGTTACCTCCTCAGACGGTGTTCATAATCATTCTCTGAGCTTTGAAACTACACTCAGGAAATAATATGTTATCATGAAGTTGGTGAGTTAACTGCAGGCACCATTTTTAGCCTCTATTTGTTTTCATTTTAGCACATTTGCACCAATGAAAGTACGCCAAATTAGCTATTAGCACTGCCTGTTTGCCCCGAACAGTTAATACTAGAAGACTGTGACGTTGAAGAAAACTTCAAAACAGCTGATTCTTAGAGAAGTTCAGGAATGATTAAGGAATTTTATTTAGTTAGTTTCTCAGTTGATTGCAAAGTCACTGCATCTGAAAGTGTTGGTACATGTGTCTGTGATCAGCTTAGACTGAGCAGTGACTCCAAGATGAAGGTGGAGCGTCGTTTTTTGTCACTAATTATGTCAATTGGGAGTTAAGCTTTTTAAAATACCTTAATAGCCTCACAGTTGAAAATCCTCACATGTGAAACATACTGTGGACTGCGTATGTCAGCTCTCAGTGTCAGTGCCTCTGAAATGAAGAACGGGGGAGTCTGGAGATGTTTTTTGCACCATTATTTAAGACTCCATCATAGAAGTTTTTGCCAACTACAAATGAACCTGAATTGATTTTGTTTAAGTTTGCACCAAGAGGCTTCTAAAAATTTTGGGCACCTTCGCCCTCATGAATGATCTAAAACTCTGAAAAATCTGTTAAAATAGCTTTACACTGGTGTTGCAGGAACAATAACCTTATCTAATTGTTGTAGCCTCATGTATTCTTAATTCTGTGTTTTCTCTCCTCAGTCGGAGATTGGTTTCGGGAAGTTGGAGACGTACATTAAGCTGGACAAGCTGGGAGAGGTAAGAACGGCGTGAGGCCACTATTAACAATAAAATAAGCTTAACTTTATTTCACTGAGTACAAAACAATGTCCTGTTGTGCGTCTAGGGAACGTACGCCACAGTGTTTAAAGGACGCAGTAAGCTGACGGACAACCTGGTGGCGCTGAAGGAGATCCGGTTGGAGCACGAAGAAGGAGCCCCGTGCACCGCCATCAGAGAAGGTAGTGGTTCATTTTACACCACGGCTCAGCTGTGCTGTATTTATTGATCTGTATGGAAATAGGAGGTACTTTGGTTCTACAGCTCATTGATTTTTCTTGTAATGATCACAGATTGGAGCTTCCTCTGCATTCATCACATGTGTCACGTTTAAAGAAGCAGTTAACCAAACCTCTATTTTTAGCATTAACACTGAATGAATGAGTTTTGTTCACATAATAAACCTTTTTTTAAAAATGAAAAAAAAAACAACCTTTGATCAGTTTAATTTGTGGTGCTCAAACATTTAAAAAAACTTCCCTGTCTAGAAATGATATTTTATTGCTGTCTGTGGTTAGCTGTCTGAGTCCAGAGTAATAACACGTGCTTCACCAGTTTGTATCTGTGTTTATGTTCATGTACACGTCTGTTTGTCTTCTTAGTCTCATTACTGAAGGACCTGAAACACGCCAACATCGTGACGTTACACGACATCGTCCACACCGACAAGAGCCTCACGCTCGTCTTCGAGTACCTGGTAACACTCTCCTCACGCTCTCAAAGCATCACGGTCCTTGTTGTACGCACAAAAAGATAAACACTAAGTTTACCATCACATAACAAAGAGCTGGATATGAACATGCATTAGCATTTAGATGATATCAGCTATTTATTAAAGGACAGTTGCAGCGTGATGTGAATTTGTTTTCCATCATAGTTTTTACACATGCACTGAGTTATGTCATGAGTTCAGTTGTTGTTTTTTTCCAACTTTATGATGTTAATTTGGTCAATGAATTCCAAACTGTGAAGAAAACTGACAATTGTGGACATTCAGGAACGCAATAGGAGCAAACACTTGACAACAAGACAAACGCACTAGAAAGTCATCCACAGTTGTATAAAACAGGAATGTCACATGGCTTGTGGCAGAGATCGGTGGGAGAAAAAGAATGAAAAGAGTTACGAAACCTCTAAAAATGTCATTGTGTAAATGCTGCGCAGGTGTACTTGTGTCTGATGTGGCCGTCTGTTCTTGCAGGATAAAGATCTGAAGCAGTACATGGATGACTGTGGAAACATAATGAGCATGCATAATGTGAAGGTGGGGATGACCTTTATCGCTGATGAGCTTTTTATTATTTTTTACCTTGTAATGTCATTTTCCGTCGCTGTGGAAAAG
>NW_007578992.1:117231-169942 GCF_000690725.1 Stegastes partitus
GATGTGTTAGAATTGACAAAGCCACCTGGCTGTGTGAGAATCCTAACGTGTGTGTCTGTGTGTGGTGGGTCGGCAGGTCTGGCGAGGGCCAAGTCCGTCCCGACTAAAACGTATTCCAACGAGGTGGTGACACTTTGGTACCGGCCTCCGGATGTTCTGCTGGGATCCTCAGAGTACTCAACACAGATCGACATGTGGTAGGAAGCATACAAGGACTTCTACTAATGCTTTTTTTTACATTTACAGTGGATCAAATGACTGTCAACCGCACAACACTTTTCTGTTTAGTTACTAATGTGTTGTTTTAGATCACATGAATCCCTGTGAACCCTCCCCTGCATGTTAGCTGATGTTGTGTGCGTGTCTCTACAGGGGTGTCGGCTGTATATTCTACGAGATGGCTGCGGGTCGGCCTCTGTTTCCAGGCTCCACGGTGGAGGACGAGCTCCACCTCATCTTCAGGCTACTGGGTGAGCGTCTCCTGCCAGAGCACATCACCACAAGTGTTTACCTGTTCAACCTCATGTGGCAACATATTGCTCAGTACGTCTGATTGGTTGTGACTGTGTGACTTCAGGCACACCCACAGAGGAAAACTGGCCGGGAATCTCCTCCATCGAAGAGTTTAAATCCTACAATTTCCCCAAATACAAACCACAGCCGTTAATCAACCACGCCCCCAGGTACTGCGGTCTGTGTGTTTGTTTTTCTGTGCGCCCGTGTTCTCTGTACATACAGTGAAGGCTTATATTCTTGAGCGTGTGAGTGTGTGTGAGCTACAGACAGGAAATCCTGTAGAACATTTCAGAGATGTCTGTCCACTTCCTTCCTCCCATGAGTCCCCACATTCCCATCGGCCCGTGCTGCAGGCAGACAGTAAACTGTTGCTCTTCTTTTTCGTCTTTAGGTTGGACGGTGAAGGCATCGAGCTGCTGCTGTCTTTCCTCAGAGTGAGTGTTTACTTCCGTCACAGTACCCAGAATGCAACTCACTCTAAACTGATTTATGTTGCTTCGTGTTTGGTTTTCTCATCCTTAAGCAGTGTTACATATGAAACTAATACATTTTAAAAACTGTTGACTGTTGAACCCAAGCAGTTTCTCTGTGTTTTTTTGCTCCTTTCACATTTTGACTCGCTGTGAACTCATTTTTCCTGGAGTTATAAAGTCCTGCATCGCTATGGAAACAACCATGACTAGAAGGAGAAAGTACTCAAAAATGTATTATGTGCAGCACCATGATGCCGTGCATCATAAAAAAACAAAAACAAAATTTCTTTAAATATTCATTTACTGCATCTTGCCTCAAATCTGCACACAGTTTGAGAACCAGCGGTCCAGCCTGTGTGGATCATTTTATCCGAGTGTGTTTTCAGCTCCAGCAGCATGAAAGTTGTGTTATGTTTAGATGCTGTCAAACTTGGCCAGCAAAGTAACGCTCGCCTCACTTCAGTTTGCTGTGTTTATAGCTCAGCTAATCTCGAAAAGCACTTGGACAGTGACAGGAGTTATGATTTCAGACCAACGTACAACCGCCTGTGTTGTTACTTGAAGGTTTTGTCACAAGATGACGCCTAATTTAGCTTCACTTGCTCAAGAAGTGGAGGTAGGGGACACTTAAAAACCCAGTCATATGGTGGAATACATTTGTTATATTTCTGCTGTGGCCGTGCAATACGTGTTTTTAGTATTGATTTATTTCCTTTTTAGGCCCGTAGTGCATCTGAAACGGTTTCTAATTTTATTTATTCGGGTACCCGTCTTTGCCTTTTTATCACTTCCAGGTTTTTGTATTTTTTTTATTGTGTCTGTGCTCATAATTTCATTCTAAGTTCATTTTAATTTCTTTTAAGGCATTAAGTAGTGTTAATAGTATTAATTAATTAGTGTAACTAACTTTGCTTGAGTGGCTGTTTTTGTTGGCAACATGATGAATATGTAAACGTACAAATACAAGAACAAAAAAATGCTTTAATGCTCGTGGTTAAAGACACAGAACATAAATCACAACATCATCCTCAGATCACATCCGCCTGTAGTTGTGTGTTGTATGTTCAATATTCACGTAAGCATCATAGGCATGGATGTTAATGTTCGGTTACTGCCAGAACTAATTCATCTTCTGTTTGTTGTGAGGAAATGTCCCAATATAACTGTGTGTTTCCCCACAATAACAACTCACACAACACGTTTCAGTGAGTCTGTTCTCCACCGCTGCTGCTTTATTTGCGGTTCTATTCCTTCGGTGCCAGTTGTAGACAACAGGGGGCGCAGTGCTGTCAGTGTTTCCCTTGCCACAGAATTTTCAGTGAACAAACACATGGTTCCTGTTTCTAGCGTCTTTCACAATGTTTCTAGGTGAATTGCTGATTGCAGACATAATAACAACCTACCGCAGCATTTTCTGCTAAAATCACAGGATGATTAATGCCATCTGTTTTTGTCTCCGCAGTACGAATCCAAGAAGAGGATTTCAGCTGACGAGGCGATGAAGCATTCCTACTTCAGGCAGCTCGGGATGAGAGTGCACACGCTGCCTGAGAGTGAGCACACGCGGCTTAATAAGGCTGTCTGTCTTTGGCTTTCTCTTTTTTTTGTCTTGCTACCTACTGCAGACTGAAGCTCTCCCCTGTGTTTCAGGCGTATCATTATTCACATTAAAAGAAGTGCAGATGCAGAGAGACCCCGGCTACAGGAACTCTTCGTACCCGGAGTCAGGTGGGTGAGGAACACATGCAGACACTTCAGCACCTCAGCTTGTTAGACCATAAACCCTCTGAACGCCAAGCAGTTTCTACCTGTTTTTCGTTCCTGTCATATTTTTTTTACACACTGTGGGCTCGTTTTTCACTGTGATATAACATACTGCATCTCTATGGAAACAGCACAACCATGGCTAGACGGAGAGAGACAGTTAAAATACAAAACAGAACTAACGAAACATGTTGCCAAGGTGTGTGCAATACTGGAGAAAAAAGAGGTTACTGTGCATACTATAAATATTTTAGTAGTTACGGTTTTAATTTGTTTCCTGTGTGCTCTTTGTAAACACCGCCTGCAGTTCAGCTGAAAAGTCCCTGAATTTCTGTTCCATGACTGTAGATCGTAGCTGAGTCAGTAAGAACTTCACAGGTGCCAATTCTGCTGGAGAAGGAAAACTTTTTCTTTTTTTTTTTTTTTTTTTACAGAATTTTTTTTTTTTTTTTTTTACAGAATCTGGTTCATAAAGGTGTTTGACTTTGGTGAATTTTGAAATGAGACATGCAGGATAAGGTAGTTTTGAAGAAATGCCACGATTTTCTGCCAAACTACATGTCACCAATGAGCAGTTTAAGGACGATTGGGAAGTTTAACACCCAGCGATTGTCTCTGTTTTTAGTTTCTAGAATGGTGGAGTTTGGGTGTTTAAAGTGAACCCTGCTGGTAGAAGAAAAAAGTTTCTTGCTATATAAATATGTCACAATCATCAGAAAGCTGACTGAGACGGAGGCTTTTCAGTGTTGGTTATATTTGATGATGGTCGTTGAAGGGGCACGCCAGTTATTTACCATTAAAGTTGGACACTCACAAAAGGCAGATTAATAAAAGCAGGACTAAAAGCTACAGATATCCTGACTTTTAGTGCCTGGTTTAGCTCAAGTTTATACGTTTCTCATAATTCAAATAGAATAGTTTAGAAGAGTCGGATTCCTTGTTACAACTAAACTGAGCATCATGTGTAAAGTCAGAGCTTCCTCATTTGGCAACAATGTCATATTGTGTAAACCACACGGCATTGTGGGTATTGTATTTTTAAGAGTCTTCCTTCTCCTTCCAGGTAACGGCAAGATCAACAGGAGGCAGAGCATGCTCTTCTAATGCTCCATGAAGAGGATGCTCCATTGGCTAAACTTCATCACTTCCCAGCAACCTCTCGCATGAGCCCACCTCCCCTCGGAGTGACGACCCCCTCCCCTTAACCTGCACGCACACACACACACACACAAAAACACACACACACCCCTCTGAGCGAGTGACTCTGAGTTGAATCTATTTGGAGACTGTGTTTATTTATTGGGGGGGCAGGGTGAGGTTGAATTTTTTGCTGCTAAACTACTACTGTCTGTATTTAACACACCGTGTGTGTGTGTGTGTGTGTATGTGTGAGTGTGTGTGTGCACGTGATGTGAACTCGAGACGCCATGCACAGTTGAGCAGTCAGTAAGGTTCCTGTTGTTCTTCTTCTGACTATGATTCTCCGGCTTCTTTTGAGTTAGAATTCAACTGATGTTGATGTCGACGCTGTGATCCAAGTTGTTGTTCTTGTTGTTGTGCTTGGAGACTGAAAGCTTCAATTTCTTCAGATTTGTTTTTGTTTTTTTGTTTTTTAAATATGTACATCTACATATATATATATTTGGAGATTATGTTTTGTTTCTCTTCGAGCTTCCGTGACTGAACTCTTCAACATTTCCAGGTTTAGAACGGCTGGAACATTAGATGGTGTTGGATGGAGGGAAAAAAACTGGTTCCTCTGGATTTCCCATCGTCGTTTTTCCAAAACATTTCAGATGGACTCTGTTTTCAGAGGGCCCGCTGCCCTCCAGGGTTACAGTCAAAGTCAGAAAGCATGACCGTAAGTGGACTGACAGCCGAGGGGTTAAAGAAGCACATGCGGAGCCCAGTCAGCATGAGAACATCCAACTTTTGGTTCTTGGGTTCCTTTTGACCGTTCTGGCTCAGCAACGGGACCAAAAGTGAGGCGTAGGGGAGGCAGACAGTTGGGAAGACTCGCGGAAAGATGATGGAAGAGGAGCACAGGAGCTGGAAACAAAGTCACGTGACGTCCCACAGGAAGCCAGCAAGCCTTCCCTAAAACCCCTCTCACTAAACTGCCAGGACTTCACTGCTTGTTTTCTTTTTTTCTTCTGAAAAAAAAATGCAAACTACATTTTTCCTGCTCTGTGTACATTCAGAGATCTCACTGCAGTAACTCTTTGTTTTTAACTTGCACTTCAGTGTGTGTGTTTTTTGTTTTTTTTTCCTTTTTATTTTTTGAATCAGGGACACAGGCCTGGACATGGCCAAGTTTACCCAACAGTATTAAGATATGTTCTCTGTGTCTGTGACCTTTGACCTCTCCTTGTGAAACAACAGTGTCATTGTGGCATGTTTTCCGGAGGTGGGATCGCGTGTTGGAACTGTTCATAAAGCAAAATGGTTATTTTCCACTTGACGTCGGACCACTGCCCTCTCCAGCATTTGTACAAACAAAAAAAAACAAACAAAAAAAAGAGATTTCAAATTGAAATTTTAGATTTAACTGCCCGCTGTGTTGTTTGCAACTGACAGTGATGCTACAGATGATGAAGCCTGTTGAGAAGTCTGCTTTTGAGGACATGTTTACTGAAGCAAATGGAAGATCTCCCCTCATCGCTGTTACAAACGTCTACTGCTGTGAGATGCGTTCCTGGTTTACTTTAGTTGCATTATGTTATTTTTCTCATTGCTGGATCAACGTCGGTGTGGCCTCATGTGGTCCACATGTTTCCAGGAGTTTCATTGCTTTCAATTAATCGTTTAACACTTTGGTAGATATGAGGTATTGCAGTAAAATGGGAAAAATAATGCAAATTTCATGTTCGGATGCTAAGTATTAATCTATAGCAGCAGATTAGCTTAGCTTCATTTCACACAAAGACCTGAAAACAGTTGGAAATAACTGGCATAATCTGCCCACCAGAGCCTGTAAAGCTTACTAATCAGCACTTTTTATCCTCTTTGATTACTGAAGTGTAAAAAAACAACAAGTTGCAGTTTAGGTTATGTGCTGGGCTATTACATAGCGAACTGTATTGACTTCAACTAGCTAATAGTCTGGCACATAACCCTCTTTAATGTCACAATTTGGCATTTTTACACTTTGTTTTTTGTACACATGTAAGACTACTGAGCTTTAGAGGTGTTGGTAGGCAGATTTTGTTTGCATGCAGAGCTAGCTTTTTTCCCAGATTTCAGGCTTTATATATTTAGCTAAGCTAAGCAGTCGCTGGCTCCAGCTAAATGTTTAGCGTACACGTGTAGTATCAATCCTTACATCTGACTCTCGGCACAAAAGTGATTAGGCACATTTTCAAAATTTCTATTGAAGTATTACCAGTAAACATCTAATTTCCGTTGAAAAACAAGCCACCATTTTGCAACAAAATTCAACAGTCACATGGTGGAGAGCAGTTTCTACACTCACAGTGATAAACATAGAAGTGAGTGCATAAACGTCACTAAACACCACCAGGAGGGCGCCGACCATCACACAGTGAACACGAAAGAGGATCTGAGGGAGGTTTTCCACTTTGTGCATCTTGTTTGCTCAACATTTAAAATGTCATATTTATTGACTGTTGAGATTTAGAGGTTTTGTCTGAGCGACACTAGAGTTCTCTGTTACAACATACTGAAAAGTGCTGCAGGCACTGCTAATGCTTGATAAATTCATTAATAGCATTAATTAACTTTAACACAGTTTCCAGCTGGTAGTGGAATAATCCTGTAAACATTCTGTGTTTTAGTGAACTACGGTTCAGTCCACACACGGTTACAACAAACATACTGTGAACAGCTTACATTTAAAACAATCTACCACTTAATGTGTTCATAGAAAGAAATGCAATATATTAGTGGTAGATAGCTTGAAATGTGTTGACCCATTGCTCTACAATTTGCCCCAGAGCACCTTTAAAAATGAATCCTTCCTGCCCTCATGTTGTGTATCTACACGTTCAAATGTTTCACTGGAAAGATTTCTGAACAATTTCTCTTCAGTCAAACGTAAGGATGCAGGATTATTTCCCCGCCAACCGCAAACTGTGTTTCTGCTAATACGACTTTTTGTACACGAACAGCAGTAACATGCACGAAAGGAGATTTCTGTAACAGCTAAATATTTATCATTGTTAAACTGTACTTTTTCAACAAAAAAAAAACGTATGAATGACCTAATTTTATGTGAACATGTGTGAGCGTGCGTGCGTATGAGTGTGTGCCTGATGCATGGAAGGCCTGCTGTGTTGTGAACTCGACCTCTCTGAAACACTGAGCTGCCGGTGAACAGTTGGTGTGTGACTCTTTTTACTGGAACTATTTATTTCTCATAACCATCGAAAGTAAATTTAAACTGTTTCATAAACGCTCTGTGCAGCTGTCGTTCTTTGAATCGTGTTATTCCCAAACTAAAAATGAATCCACTAGTTCAGAGAATTCATTCATTTTTATTCCAAAAAACAGTAAAATTCTTTTTTTTTTAAAAACTGCTGAAAACAAGCAAATCACTGAGAATACACTTCCATTAATTTCACTATAAAAATAACCAGGAGCCGTTGTGCAATTGTGACCTGGCATGTCTATTAAAGCTTAACACATTTACATTAATCTTACATTATGGAAGGCACAGCTGGTACAAGGCTTAAAAAGTACAGTGCATTAAAATAAATTTGGGGAAATTATACAGAATAAAAACAAAAAAAAAATCAACTTCCACAGCATTTCAGCGCTCTGGCTAGCAGCTGCTCTGCTAGGAGTCAGTGAAGGTTCCATCTCATGTTCACATTTCCAACTCAAAGAATCAAGATCTGGACGTTGTGTAACAATAATCTTGAGACCTGCAACATCCAAAATTGTGCAAATTTGGGAGATTTGGTCTCTTAAAGGGAAGTCTGGGCACAGGAGAAAAGCACGATCTCGTCAACCTCAAATTCTTTACTGGCCTGCGAAGCCTGTAGCGTCTAATTATCCAGTTATAATTCCATCCTGATCAAATGTGGGGAAATGCTTTGCTTTCTTTGCAGAGAATGAGATGAGAAGATTGACACATCGCTCATATCTGTGCAATCAATATGAAGCTGGAGCCAGGAGGCGATTAGCTTAGCTTAGCATTAAGACTTGCAGTGGGGGGGGAGACACCTAGTTTGTCCAAAGGTAAAATCCACTTAGCAGCACCTCTTGAAGCTCATTGATTGTAACTGTATATGCAGTTAAATGCAGCGAGGAGCACACAGACCTATATCTATATATATATGTAGGGGAGAATAAACAACCACTCAAAGCACAATACAAGAGAGCCAGCTCCTCAGTCACTGAATCTGCCAGTCAACTTTCATTTATCAGTTAAGCTGATCTTTTAGCTGCTGCTAGTTGGATTTTGTTACCTTCTGACAGAACAAAGCTGTCTGTTTTCTGGTTCCTCTATGGTAACAGTCTCCTGGCTGTAGCTTCATTTCATGCGTACATTTGTCAGAGTGTGAACAGTCTTCTTGTGGAACTCTCACCTTTTGCAAGAAAGCAAAATTTTGTCCCACATTTAATTGTATGGCAGCACAACAAGCACTTCTGGAAGCTGTTCTTGAGTCCACTAAGAGAAGTTCCTGTCATTCTGGATTACACTTGTACATCTTTCTGGCTCAGTGAGGGATCATAATCTCATAAATCCTGACAAGGACTTCCTCGGATCTTCTTCGTTTGAGTCAAATGTGTGGATATGGAGATCAGTCAAGTCAGGGGGAAAATAGCAAGGGCATTCATAACATGTTAACCAGTCTATATCACTGGTTTGACACAAAGTGGAAGGAGAAGGGTAATAGAATGAGATGAATGTTGAAGTCTGGCCTTCACTTATTTCTTTGTATGAAAAGAAATTTAGGTATTTATGTGCTGAAAAAAAAACAAGCAAAAGACCAAACACAGATGTTAAAGTTGACCTGCAGTAAACAAACATAGAAATAAATGTCCAATGCAAATACTCTTCTCAGAGAGCAAAGCTTCAGAGTGAAGCTCCTGTTTCTTCCGTAACAAATGCAAAGGAACAGGTTTAAAAACCAAATGGTAACTGGACTCAGATGGAGTCCAGATCCCGTGTGGTTCATCTTGACAGTTTAATGATTATTGGTTTGGTTGGGATTTGTGCCCAGCTCTGGCTGCTTTGGCCCAGTTTGCTCTTGGAGTTCGGTCTGGCATCAGGACTTGTGGGAGGTGGAGGAGAGCAGCAGAGGAGAGGCAGCGTCCACGCTGGGTAAAGGCATGGGAAGGGGTCCATTCAGCAGAGTGGGGAACTGCAGGGAGACAGGTAGAATTAGACGTGGAAAAAAAAAAACTAAACAGCAATGACATTTTAGCTCCAAACACAGTGGTGCACAAGGTTTTTGGTTGTTATTTTGTTAGCAGGAAACTTCAGAGAATCTGCACGAATCCTGTCAGATCTCTGGTAGAAACTTTCTTAAATTGTACACTTTACATCAAAGAGAGTGTTCAGAACCTGAGATGAGGTTACAGGCTGCATTTCTTCTCCCAAACACTGTCATTTGACACTTTCCAGGAGGTGAAATGAAAAATGAAAACGCTAAATCAGGTCGATATAAATTAATAGTAGCTACAAGGACATTTGAAATATAACCTTGGCAGTGTTAGCATCTTCTAATACGTGGACTTTCCTTCTCCAACCAACCGAGGCCCAATGCAACATCCATCCATCCATCCATCCATCCATTATCTATACACCACTTAATCCTCACTAGGGTCGTGTGGGGCTGGAGTCTATCCCAGCTGACGAAGGCACACTTAGAGACAGACAACCAAGCACACTCCAATCCAACAGCTGATTGCAATATTTGTTTGTGTACGTTTTACCACTGTGTGAAGAATATACTGTGGGATTATGGCATCTTTACCACTTATGTTTTTATTTCCTTCTAATTTGGGGCTCCATATGTTGGCAAAGAGGTGGAATGTGAGTGGAGATGAGACAGGCCATGCAAACATCTCTGATCCATTCATCCATGTCGTATAACGTAGCTTCCTGTCACTCAAAACGGCCATGACCGTAATTATTTAGAAACTTGATTACAACTTAAACTGTTGCAATAAAAATCCCCCCTGTACAGTTGTCATGAACGGAAAAATTAGCCATATAGACCAAAACTGTTTTTCGTAACAGGCTGTAAACATGTTTATTTCTGCTGTAAAGTTGCACAGTTTAACATGGGGGTCTATGAGGATTGGCTCGCTTTTGGAGCTGCCCTCAAGTGGACATTTGAGGAACTGCAGCTTTTGCTACTTTCACATTCGTTTCCTTTTTCATCCCCAGAACTCGTGTGTTCAACCACGTCAGAAACAGAAGAAGTGGATATCCATTTTGTCGCACCAAACTGTTCCAATAGCAGGTGAGAGAAGAGTAAGAGCTCAAGAGAACCCCGTTTAAACCCTTCTTGCTTTCCCTCCTCTGCACAGCTGACCAGTAATTGCATGCTGACTTACTGAGGGGGTTTCTGGAGTCATGCATCCACGGCTCCTTCATGTTAGGATTTGTTTCCACAGAATCACTGTTGCTGCGGATGATGAAAATGAATGTTCTGTCCAAGCTGGTTGAAGTTACATCAAGAGATTTCTCTATTTTCCACAGCACTCATGTTTGGTGGACAAAGTAGATTTTAATACATCGTGAGCACTTTAAATATAACAGCGCGTCAGTGTTGAGGCCAGATCCTGTCGTGGGGAATACAACGCTGGGCATTAGACGCTAAACAGTATATTTGGGGGGTTTAGTGTGTATTTGTGTGTTTGTGCTGGAGAGCTGACATGGGTGGGAGGAGCTCCTGACCAACTAACCCTCTCCTTTTCCCCCCCCGAGCCAACAGGAAGTTGCCCCCTTTTCTTGTCCACACCAGAACGGAAACATCTGTAGCTTATTTTGAAACCCTGGCACACGGTGAATCACGCACACACACACACACACGGAGCCGCATGAAAACAACTGCAGAGGTAAATCTGCAGTGTGAAATGACTATAAAAGGCCTGTAGTTAGGAGGGAGGGACTTGCTGTAAACCGAGGTGGCTCGTAAGCAGACAGAGGTTTTGTATCCATCATCACCAAGTCTGTTTGTCGTTTTGTCCATTAGAGCCATTAGAAATGAAACCGCTTGAGATGTTTTTTTTTTTAGAACACACTTTACGGTTTTGTGTAATTATCCATAAACATGTTTTCCATCATTTCAGAGACAAAACTGGGGCATAATCTGAGTCGGTCGCATAGATAGACTTAGGAGAACCGGCTCACAATGAAGTGGAGAAAAATAAGCAAAATCCTTCAAGGGGAAGATGTTTTAACTCACTTTATCCTCTTTAAGTTGGAACCACCCAAAAATTAGCAAGTATTTTATCATGGGCTTCACCAATTATTGGCAAAATGAGTTTCACTTCCAACAATCAGTATTTTTCAGATTATCTGGCGTTTTTTATAATCAGTTCCCAATAAAATTCAATAAATTAAAAATGCTCTGCTTCGGCTCTGATGCAGCCTCCTCGTTTTATCTGTAATCACTCTATTGTCTAAAGTTAAGCCCCGCCCACATCACGATCTGATTGGCTGCATGTCATTAGTAACAGCCAATCAGCCCTGGAGGATAAATGTTGAAAAGTTTTCTTTTAATTGAACAGATGTAAAACAAATATAGACAAATACGCTTCAACCAAGTTTGGAGTTTGTCTTATGAGGAATTTTGACACAAACACTTTTTTTTTTTTTTTTTTACTGCAAATCAATTCCAGCAGCAGCTACCAGTCTCCTTAAATACCAATGATCAACCCTGAAAGAACCATAAGGATGGACCCCCTAATTTAGACAGTGACACAATAGTTGTAATGTTCCCTCTGTACACCGCAACAGTGGAGCGATCAATATGTGATTAAAGTCAAGACTTTCAGTTCATGGGTTTTAACACTTAGGAATTACAGCCATTATTTATCTGATTCCTCCATTTTCAGAGTTCTACATAATCAGACAGTGGACTGATCGTATCCAGGTGTGGCCTGCTTCTTTGTCGTTTCATGACAAATTAAGGAGATAGAAGTCTGGAATTTGTAACAGAAGAAGCCACATAAGCTACTTTTGAATAGCTATCGGCACTTTTTCCTCACTGCTCAGTCACATGGCTCCTCATACAGACTAGTTTGATGAAGGTTCTTCTGTCTGACTAATGTAGGTTCGGTACAGGCAGAGGATAAGATTAGAGCTAGTTGAGCCTAATAGGGGTTTAAGGATTGCTGGCAGTCATTAAAAAGTCCTCACATGCTCAGAGACATAAATAGATGAGTGTTACCTGGAAGAAGGGTGCGTGGCTCTGCAGCTGGGCGGGGCTCAGGGGTCCCACCGGACTCAGGCTGGACCAGAAACGGATATTGGAGAGGAGAGGACTGGGAGTGAGCAGCAGACCAGACGGAGTCTACGTAGACAAAAACGAAATGTCAGGGGAATGAATACGACGGGAAGGAGCTGATGGTGTTTGTTCTGGCCGCTCACAGCCGGCGGTGAAGCCGTCATGTCGTTCCGTCTCACCCAGAGCTCAAAGCCAAGTCTGCCCTCTAGTGAACTCGCATGGAGCAGAGCTGGCAGACCGTCTGCATGCAGCCTCATGCACTATTCATGGCATCTATTTTCTGTCTCTTCTGTTTAACTAAGACCAGCTTGGTTTGCTTTTCTACAACAGCCAGGAAATAAAAGGTGCTGGAACAACAGTTTGCTGAATACCTTTGTGTTCGCATCCTCACAGCGAATATCAGTGCAGCCGCTGAGTTTGTTAGAAATCCTGATTTGTTTTAGCAGAATGCACATTATCAAGGAAATCTTTCCAAGCTGTTCTGTCAGGTGTGCCCCGGTTGCATCTGGGTTTAAGGTGCTGACCAATCTGAGGACATTTGTTGCATTTCAGTCGTCATGTCTCTCCCTCCTCGTTCCACATCATCTCTCTAGTCAGAGCATGAAATCTTAGAAAATCAGTTTTTCATGTCTCAAACTCTGCCTGTGAAAAGACACAGACCTATGTTTGATCCTATCTCATTGCCAGCCATCGATCGTTGCTCGGTCAGGTCATTTCTGTAAACCATTTGATGTTTTTTTTGTGTATTTCAGACCCAGATGAAGCCCACAGCCATCAAAGAGCAGCAACCCTCACAAGCTGCTTTCAGGTGGGATTTTAAAGTGAAAATGGGGGGACAAGGCCTTGAAAAGGGTCCAGACTTCTGAAAAGCATTCCCGTGATTGAAATAGAAGCTGTAAATACTAAAACCAAAGTTTTCACATGAGCTTTATGAGTAATGAGTGAATGGTTTAGCCTCCACTTTTATTTTCCGTCAGTGATGTACACACAGCGGCGTATGATTACTCAGTCTGGATAAGAGCGTCGGCCGAATGCCTAAGTGTAGTCAGACTGTCCTGGTTTGGTCAGTGTGTTGTTGCCAGTGAATCAGGAGCTTCAGGAACATATGGCTTCACTTATGAACCTCCTCCCTCCCTCCCTCGCCTCCTCCTTTCTTTCCGCTCACCTCTTTCCATCTCCTCCCTGTCTGACTTTCTGTACTCGGACTCTCTTGGTCTCACTCCTCACCTATGTATTTGTGAAGGCCGTAGTGTGTGTGCAGTGGTGCTAACACGTGTTGTACCTGTGTGGTGAGGAAGGTGGGTGTCAGGGACCCTGAAGGTAGCGCCGGGCTGTTGAGGGCGATGGAGACGAGGTCACTGCCCGTCAGGAGCAGAGAGGAGGAGGAGATTTCCAGACTTTTGGGTTTTCTGCCTTTCATTGGCGTGCCGTTGGCCAGTCCCCTCCTCTCTGGCGTCGTTGTGCTCTGTGACCTCTCCCTCTCCCTCTGCCCAGATGACAGGTTCAGAGGCTGAGCGTTTAACTCTAACTCATCAGCATCCGCACTCAGGCCCTTCCCCCTCCCCAGAGTGTGGGCGGGGCTTTGTGCCGGGGAGGAGGAGCAGGAGGAGGAGCCGGCCAGCCGAGGAGACAGCCCGGAGAGGTGGGAGTTCTCGGCGAAGGACGGGGGTGGGGTGGAGGGGAGGGAGGAGTGGCCACGGTTGGTAATGAATCGGATGACGGAGGAGCTGTCGTCATGGCGGTCGGACCTGGGTTCAGTCTTGATGGGCCGGTGTCGCTCCAAGGAGCGCTGCAGGGAGCTGATGCTGAAGGAGGAGTACAGGCCAGAGTGGAGGTACTGGTTTCTGTCACCGCCGTCCTCGTCCTCGGCCTCAGGCTCCGATGTGGCACCAACACTCTCCTCACTGCTGCGACCTGACTCCACCACGGCCGGGTCCATCTTCAGGATCTCAGGGAACGACACAAACTTGTAGACAAACTTCTGGCCAATCACCTTCTTGATGATGTTCTGCAAAAGAAACAAGATGAAATGTAGATTAATTTAAAACAGTTCTGGTGTTTTAGCTTCACCAAGACATGAAACCACTCAGACTGCTGTGTAGTTTAAATGTACAGTTGTGAACAGAAGACAATGTATATCATAGAAGTTTCCAATGACTCAAGGTCTTTAAAAGTTAACGCTTGTTCACGGTTGCGTACTTTGTCGTAGTAGTATCTCAGCGCTCTGCTCAGCTTGTCATAGTTCATGTTGGTTTTATTCTTGCGCAGCCCCCACAGCTTGGCCACTTCCTCGGACTTGAGCAGCTTGAACTCGCCGTCATTGGACGTCCAGCAGATGAGATGTTTGTGGCTTTGATCGAGCAGCAGCTGCAGCAGGAACTGCCAGAGAGTGATGGAGCTCTCCATGACACGATGACACCAGAGAGACACCGGAGACCTGCAGGCGAGAATCAGGACTTAATGAGAGAAGTTCAACCATCACGTGTTGCTTTGACTAACCAAGAAGGTACAGCATCCCCAAGAAGGATGTCGGGATACAATGGCCTATATTCTCCTACAGGAAACTCTACAGGATGACTACGACTCTACTCCTGTGCTGTGGCTCAGGTGGTAGAGCGGGTTGTCCTCCAATTGCAAGGTTGGTGGTTCGATCCCCTCCACAGTCAAAGTGTCCTTGGGCAAGACACTGAACCCGAAGTTGTTCCCAATGTCAGGCAGCAGCTTGCATGGCAGCTCTGTCGCCATTGGTGTGTGAATGGGTGAATGAGAAACACATTGTAAAGCACTTTGGATAAAAGCGCTATATAAGTGCAGACCAAGCAACTTTCACATGACAGCTTTTGGTGGTTTTGGTGGTTGATTGCCACCTTTAAACTTATAGCAACATGACCTAAAAAAGTTGCTTTGGTTCGCAAACACCTGCCTGTTCATGTGTTAAGTAGACATGGAGCAACACTAGCATTCATTTGAAAATATTCTTCTGATCAGCTTGTGAATGTGAGTCAAACATTAACGCTTCTTTCAACCATGTTTTGGTCTCTGCTGTCTTCTGAGTAAAACAGATGGCTCTTTAGCTGCTACAGGTTCCACGGCACAGTAGGTTTATCACAGTTTCTTACTAAAGAACTGCTTTAATGCGAAGTTAGACTAGACAGTAATAAGCAAAACACAACAATGAACTAAAAGAGGCTGAAATGCTCAGTTTAAAGAGCTAAACTGCTGAGTTGAGTGATATTTCTATGTAGATTTGTCAGTGTGCAGGACACTTTTCACATTACACATATTTTGTTGATCCAATGTTAATATAAAAAGACTGATCAGTGCAGCTTTAAAATTTACTCCCTATGAAATAAACAGTGTTTCAGTTCAGTGGATGTGAAACCTGATGCATTTGTTGATGTCCCTGGAAATATTATCAAGAAGTCTAATTAAAAATTTTTAGCTCAGGGAAATTAATCATTAGAGGATTAAAAACAATGAAAAAATACACTACATAGAATGTCTACATACAGTATATAAGCTGTCTGGTGTGTCTGAAATTTCACTAATTTCTCACTTGCTAAGACTCACATGATGCAGAAGACATAAAGACACATATAAAGCAGGAAGAGAAGTGGTGTAGGTACGTGGGGAGGAGGAGGATTGTCAGTGTGAACTCAAATGTGGATTCTTCCTCAGATGGAAACTCCACTGAAAACCCCAACACTGCTGGTCCTTTAATTCGTTTTATTTCACTCAGACTGTGGTCTGTCTCACTAAAGAAGTAGTTTCAGGCTTTTGCAAATGCATTTTAGAGCATAACTAGTTAGCTCTTCTTTAAAAGAATACACTCACATCCTTTAAAACAGACATCAACTGTTTGGTTACTTTTACTCTAATGGCAAACTAGAGGCCTTTAGAGACATTGAAGTGAATGTAAAAAGATGACCGACTTTAGAAAACTTGTTTTAGTGAAAGAAGATTGGCTCCTTTGCTGCCGTAACTAAATGATAGCACTGATCTGAAAAGCTGCTGTGGTTAGAGTGTCTGTAACAGGAGATACTACAGATACCGGTGTGAAACTTCCCCCATCACTTACAGTAAGACTATATGCAATACAACAGAAAGTTTGTATTTATATGCGCAAAGCTATGCTATGAATAATATATGTCTGTGTAAAAACCTTCAGAATATTGACAAGAATAGTACTAGAAAGTTTTGTGTTTGTAAGTGCTATTCTAATAGAGATTTCCACATCAGACAATCATAAAGAAACGACCTTTAAAGACGTGTTTTGTTCAGTTCCATGCATTTCTGTTGGTAACCACTATTTATAGATAAAATTAAAACTAATCGATGTTATCATGAAATGTCTCAAGTGTATTATTCATATTAAGACCAGACATTTTTTTGCATTCAATCTGCAAATGAGGGTAAAACTTAATAAGTATAGGCTAATTTGCACAAATGTCCAACAGGCAAAATGTAGTGAAAGAAATACCGAAATATGCATATTAGTCATTTTCATGTTTGAAGAAAAACATCCCCAAATCTCAAAAGTGACCAGAGCATAAATAAAAACATGTTGTGTCTCACTTTAAATTACTTCTGCTCTTTTTTTAAAAACAAAATCTGTATGTACTTATTTGTTGTACTTTCACTTTGAACTGGCTGGTACAGTATTCAGACGGTGTGTATTTGTTTGTGTTTTTACCCCTTCCTGGTGCAAGTTGTGACCAGACATTAGAAGTGTACAATACAATATGTGTGGGTGGAGTTCATTTTTTTCAAAAAGATGTGCAGTTTCACCCATGTTCCATTTTAGTTTATATGCAAAACAACACAAAGGGCTCTATTTATATTAATTTGCTTCAAGGCTGCTTGTTTGCTGTCATGATATTTTTTCTAAATCGGATATCATTCACTCCCATTTGTTTCATCTCTTGCATGTAACAGAGAAAGAAAGAGCGGTCCAGACGTTGGTCGGCTTTCAGATGTTTCCATGGTGATAAAGCAGGATGTGGTCAGTGACCTTCTGCCAAGACAAGCCTAACCAACGTGTTTACCTGGAAACCACCGACTGTCTGTCAGCGTCTGTTTCGGTCTCCGCTCTCAGATCAGTATCTCTAAAGTGCCAGAGTGCCACACACTGTATGTACTGAGAAAAGGGGAAAAAAACAGCTAATAACTGATTAGAGGCAAATTTAATTTGCTGCCATGACGACATGACAGTGCATCAGAAATCCCCCTGGTAACTATTACATCTGCCTCGATAATGGAGAAACGGTGGAGGTGAGGACATGGCAAGAAGTGATGATGGCTCTGAGTGTGTTTATTAAAACAGCGTGTGGTTCAGTAAAACCAGAGTAATCAATTCAGTCTAAAAATACAACATACACGTCTGTCTTTGTGTCTTGGCTCTGATGCAGGAAACAGAACAGCAGAGAGGGGGAAAGTGCATGTGGTGCAAACAATGACCCAACACCATGAACCCACACACAACCAACCCTATTCTAGCTTCCTATTTCCGGCCTGGGTGTGTGTGTGTGTATGTGTGAAGGGATGAAGTAGTGATGTCTGTCCGTATGTCTGTCTAAACCAGGGCTTCCTGTCATTGAGCTACAGGAGCGTCATTCCCGGTGAGAGGTCTTCCCTGTCCAGGAATTCCTGTCACTGGGAACCACCGGGAACAAACAGTGTCTTTGTTTATATGAAGACCACTGTTAACACGTCGTGGATTTAGATGTTGTCTTTTTTAGAGCACCACCTCAACACACACACACACGCACACACACACACACACACACACACACAGACCTACATCAGCAACATATGGGGAATACATTTGTGTCCTGAAGTCAGTCTCTGATCTATGAACACCCTCTGACCTTCCAACATGTCTGAACTTGAGAGAAACAAAGCAGCAGGTAATGATGATTTATGGGGTTTCAGAATCAGTTCACTGGTCCTCTAAGTCAAAGCTCAGAGTTTGACTGTCTGTGAACTCTCTCTCTCTCTCTCTGAGCTCACAAGTCATAGGTAATCAATACATAAAGATTCTCATTCTCCAAATGTGAATCTATCCGATATCAGCTCAGTGTCATCTGTGCACTCTTTAATCCGGCAGACACAAACCAAACCACGCATGACTCTTCATCCATTTTCTCTGGGTTGGGTATTTCTTATGTTTGGAAATATGTCTGTGTGTGTGGAGAGGGAGCAGGGGTTCTGCTGGAACTCAAACGGTTCTTTGTTTTGCACCAGTGACTCATTTTCAAGATGTTGTCTGCTGCCAGCTTCAATCCGGAAGCGCATGGCAATTAGTCTGCGAGGTCCAGACAAACCAGAAAGTCTACTACTAGATTTTTAAAGGAGCCACGGCTGATTTTTTTCCACAGAAGCTGGTACACTAACCTCTTTTTTATTTTTATTTCCACCCCCAAATTTAAACTCCAAAAGTGTTGTTTGTTTCAGGGTTTGTTACAAACCGGAGACCGCTAAAGGCGCGGCTTTAACACCTTTACGCACAGACTAAACTCATTTTACGCACAGGTTTAACAGTTCACGTGCGGCTTTTATGCTGTTTTGAAGGTGTCAGTGGGTTTCTGATCGTTGTGAGGCTTCAGTAAACACACTAACAGCTAATTCAGATCCGCTTCTGTGTCTCCATTACGCACAAGTGCGCACACACATAACTTCAGAAAGTTGTAGATAGAAGGAAACATGGCACCTACCCAGCTGTGGACGGCGGCTGCTCCTCTGTCGTCTGCCGGTGCGTGATGTGTGCGTTTGGGACTTTACAGCGGTGTGTGTGTGCTGTGTTGGGGCTCCATGCTGCTGCTGCTGCTGCCCCGCTGTCTGAAAGCGGATCCGCAGCTTTTCTCTCTCCTGCCTCAGAGCAGGAAGTCGGGACGCGCAGACGGAGAACGGGCGCACTTCCTCTGGCGCAGTATTCCCGTCTGTGTAAACACACACACACACACACACACACACACACACACACACAATCTCTATTTCCCATAAACACACCCCCTCTTTTAACCACACTCTCTCACGTACACACACACACTCAGACCACGGGGCCAAGCCACGCGCAAAGCGGACGCACACACACACTTTCTCTGCACACACTTTAACTCAATAGCCCACAGGCAGACTCGTTCTTTTTGTTTCCCCTCAGACGCTCTCTCTGCCCCCCCCCCGCGCACACGCACGCACGCACACACACACACACACACACACACACACACACACACACACACAGATATTGTAATTGTGACTCTACTCAGCGCTGAGCCAACTGACAACTGACGTCACCCTCTTCCTGCTCACCGGGAGGGGTTCCTGTTCCTTCACACACTCATTCACTCACACACACACACACACACACACACACACACACACACACACTAGGTCAAGTTTGGGCCTTCTGGTAACTTTAAAATGTTGCCCAATCTTTGATTTTTATTAAATAAAATGCATCATATTGTTCAGAGGAATGAATCAGTTTCTGAACTCTGACCGGCTGATCTGTGAAAGCAACTGCATACAGAAGTGAATGCAAAAAACTGTGTTAAATTATTAAATAGAGTCATAAAACTATCTGCTTTGTGCCTCATTTGAATCGTCACTTCCAGTTTCTTTGTGCATGCATGTGTTGCCGTCTCTTTTTAAACTTTTCCTCCTCTTGTTGTACAGCCCGTCTTCCCCTTCTGGATGTAGTTTCCTTTGTTCTCATAAAAATGTAAACATGTGCAGTTGGCTGCAGTTGTTTCAAAATGATGCACCAGCAGAGCAGAGCTGCTGAATATTCAAACACTCAGCTGGAGAGGAAAGGGCCTTCCAAAGATTGTCTATGTTTAAGAAGATAAACTGTACCTTCTACCTAAAACAGGGGTGGGCAATCCTGGTCCTCGAGGGCCACAATCCTGCATGTTTTAGATGTTTCCCTCTTCCAACACACCTGATTCAAATCATCAGCTCATCATCAAGCTCTGCAGAAGCCTCATACCGATCCTGATCATGTGAATCAGGTGTGCTGGAAGAGGGAAACATCTAAAACATGCAGGATTGTGGCCCTCGAGGACCAGGATTGCCCACCCCTGACCTAAAATGTCCTGCAAGCAGATAGAGAAGAACAAAATCCAGTGAATCACTCTCACAGCTGACAACCAGTAAAGGCACCGTAAACAATGTGGCAAACAATGAACTTACAGGTTGCCAGGCAGATGGAGCATATAAATGAATCCGATCTATAATCAAATGATTGTTATCTGTGATTCTAAATTGGCTGAGTGTCCCTGTCTCTCTGTGTTTCCACTGTGACGGACTAACAACCTGTCCATGGTTTAACCTACTTTTTGCCCATGTCAGTGATGATAGCCCTCTGTGACCCTCCACAGGGTAGAACAGAAAATAGATGAATGATAAAAATCTCTTTCATACAATAAAGTACAGAAAATAAACAAACCCAGAAGAGTTCCTGAACAGTGAGGTTGACATGTGTCGGATCTGTACAAACCAACTCTACATTACGGACTCTCCTGTTTATTCATAGTCATAGTGGCCTTAAAGACCAATATTTAATGTATCCTCGATGTCTTGCCAGAAAAATGCTTCACCTTTAACCATGCACCATCTGGTACAGGTTAGAGGATGCACATGAGTTAGATTAGAACTCTCAATCAATCAGAGGCTGAGACATCCCAACTTTTAGTCTCCAAGTTGCTAAACTGCTAGATTTCCCATTATGCAACTCAGCAGCATCATTTATAAGACTTTGTTTGGTTAATATTCTTGTATCCAACCAAGTTTGTGGTCCCAAAACTCAGGCAAAGATCACCAGGACATTTTTTCAGATGTTAGAAAGTTCCTCAAAGAGCCACAACAGACCGTGTAGACTGCATGTAAAGTGAAGTTCATGTGTGAATAACATCACCAACAAAACCAGTACAATCACCAAATAGCTCTCTGCATTGTTTAAGTATCAAACCACTCCATGATGTAACAGATGTTCCATTTTAAATGGAAATCTGAAACAATGCAATAAGCAAACTTCAATGGATGCAGCTTAGGACTCATAAGATGTGACTGTTAAATAATGACCAATGATTTAGTTCCATTTTTATCTTATTTATGCAAATTTTGAGCAGTTGTTTTGTTTACCAAATAATTGGACAGTTTGATTCCGGCTGCAGGCTGTGGATCAGCTGACAGAAGCCCAGTCTGATTCTGACCTGGAGTTTAAACTGATGTGTCAAAAGTTCATTCTGTCCTTCCCGTGCCACAGTGGCACATTTTAATTAAACCTCATGCGTTAAATGCTCCATCACATGTTTCAACTCTATTACAAGGTGAATATTGAACTGGAGCACGACTTTTTAAATTGACCTTGCAGATCAAATCGCAATATTTCCCAGAAATCTGACAGATCTTCCAGCCCTGAACTACTCTGCATTTCCTCAAGTGTTGGTTTGAGTGAAGCTGAGCAGAGTGAGACGTCTCTTCAGGGTCTCTGATGCCCGCTTGGCTCCGCCCGACTCTTTGAAACGTCAGCAGCGCCAAACTTCAGGCTGCTGCTGGTGAAGATGACCACTGGTGTGGAGGAGCCGCAATGGAGGAAAGTTCACTCCATGACAGGAGTGATACCACGGTCCAGACACGGACACCGTGCAGCTGCAATCCGGGAATTAATTATTGTTTTCGGTGGTGGAAACGAAGGGATCTCTGAGGACCTCCATGTGTACAACACGGGTATGCTAACGTTAGCTGGGCGCTAACTAGCGCGTTAGCCGCTAATGTTTTTAGCATGCTCAAGAGGGAAACGACCACACAGGCTAACGAGCCCTCCGCCAGGGGCTGACGTTGTTTGTCAGAAAACAACTAAATTACAGAATAGTTTTGGGTTCAGTGTCACAGGTTTGTTATTGTAAAGTGTCCACTAAGTTTAACCGGATAATGCTACTTCAGCTGGCTCACTTTGTTAACTTTTTCTCCGGTATCTAGTTAACGATGTCATTAATTGTTATGCTAGCTGGCAAAACAGACGGACGAGCTAAAAGCAGAGCATAGCAAGAGGTCACATCGCTTGTTTCGCTGTATCGTTACCATTTAACTCTAAACTAATGCATTTCAAATAAAATAATAACTAAAACACACGAAGATTTAAACTTACTGTGTAGCTATGAGTGCTAGCAGTGTTTGAAACTCATCATTGTAGTCAGGTGCTGGTTTAATGTTCTTATTAGTCAAAGCTTAGTTTGCCCAAAAAAGTGATGGTCTGTCCAATAATGGTTACCCACTGTAAATACACGTACAGCTGCTTATATCAGGCTAAAACAGTCGTTAGGATTTTTTTTGTATTTATCCTAAAGCAATGTGTCTGCATTATTTAACCTGAATTATAAAATAATCCAGCTGTGATTAAGTGTTGAAGTAGCTCCAAAGGAACATTTGAACTCATATAAAGCAGTTTTCTGTTTGTCCAAAAGTGGCAGCAGCCTCCTCATTGGCACTGAAATTACACAAATGAATCAGAACGACTTGATTTCATTCACGAGTTATATTTTAATGATTATAGTTCATAGGATAATCATAAAAGACACACTAACTTTATTTTGTACATAATGCCATTCTGTACATCATGTTAAGTACATTCATTTACAGCCTGAAGGTGGATGAATATTACAGTAATGCCAGTAAACTGTAAATGTCAGGCCCGATTACACAATAACCTGCAAACATTTCTTTGGTCACAATTATTAGGTTACACAAAGTTCCACACAGACTAACTTTAGCTACGACCACAGACTGGACGTTCTGTGTATTCACACATTCTGATTGTTTGACCCAGATAAGCAGCTCGATGTCTCTACACCATGTGATCAGTTTTTGACATAACTAGTCACATAATATGTTGTTGAGGGTGTCGTACAATTATAAATGATTGTTTTTTTTTTTTGTATTAGAAGGCCTGTTAAGAGGGAGGAGTGGTAAAATGGAATGCATACATAATATCTTAGAGCAGTTTTGTTGGTCTAACACATTGGCTGATATCTGCCCATCCTTCCAGTCTCTAAGCAGTGGTTTCTGCCTGCGGTGAGGGGCGACATCCCACCAGGCTGTGCTGCCCATGGCTTCGCCTGTGAAGGCACCCGAATACTGGTCTATGGTGGTATGGTCGAGTATGGGAAATACACTAACAGTCTCTATGAACTACAGGTACCACATTTCTTCAGTTGAGATTCTCACCCTGGTGCTGTTATGTAGATCATTTTCAAATCTCCTCCGTCGTCCTCAGGCAAGTCGCTGGCTGTGGAAGAAGCTGAAGCCGAGAGGTCCCAGAAATGGATCTCCTCCGTGCGCTCGGATTGGACACAGCTTCACTCTTGTGGGCAACAAGTGTTACATGTTTGGAGGGCTGGCCAATGATAGCGAGGACCCCAATGGCAATGTACCGAGGTACTGAGCACATAGATCTTTTAAAAGTTGTGCATGAGCGGGGCAGAATGTTTGTAAGTTGATGTTTCTCTTTGATTGGTGGACATGAGGGTGGTTTGTAAGATGACACTGATACCAATTACAGACAGTGGACCTGTTCATAATTTGAATCTGCTCGATGGGCATTGCTCTTACTTGAGCTGTCACCCAGCTTTTCACTGTTACAACCAGGCTTAAGTCTGATTATGCTCCTTCACGCACTTGCAGATGGGGCAGCTGCAGACACAACTACGGACGCGTAGCTGTTGTTATTACACTATTTTTCTAGTCCATGGAAGTCTGCTTGGAGGACCCCATTGCATACATGTGCAGCAGGTCGTATCTACATTTTCCATGCATGAACACAATTGCCGAGACTGTGCACTGTTGTCCTTGTAACACTGTTGCTTTGGACAAATATTGTGCTGCACACAGACGTCTGTGGAGTGACCCATGCAGACTTACTGCAACCTCATGTTCTTGCAGACACAGAAAGAGTAATACAGGCCTCATCCGCTCAGAGAACTCCGTTCCTCACATGTGGAGTGGCCGAGTGGCCTAGAACGTAATCTAAAAACAACACCTTTGTATCCGTGTTCTCTGTGGCTGTTTGTGTACACATCCGTATGTGGGGGCATTATCAAGGCATGGCTGACACTTCACTCTGGAGAGCATTGAACTCAATTACATCAAATGGTTACACCAGATCAAAGCTGAGTTTCTTTTCTTTGCAGAGTATCCGTTAAATGAAATGCTGGTGTGGTTGAATGAGTTTGACTTGTTCCATTTTAGGTACCTGGGAGACTTCTATGAGTTGGAGCTGCAGTCAGTATCAGGGGCCAAATGTTGGAACATCCCAGAGACGAAGGGTCGTGGTCCTTCTGCTCGTGAGTCCCACACCTCAGTGGCCTACACTGGCCTCGGTTCCCCAAAACTCTACATCTTTGGAGGTATGCAAGGATGTCGGCTAGATGACCTCTGGCAGCTTGATCTTGGTAGGACTCTTCTTTATTTTTTGCATTTTATTTACAATGTGCATGTATCAGGAAGGAAAACAGAGAATATTTGCATTCTTTACATGCTGCTTTGACTTGAATGCTAAACTCTGGTGGGGTTATTTGCATCTCTGGATGTGGAAATGCTAACAAGAAGCAGCAGTATGGAATATTTAGACTTCTTTCACTTCATCCCTCTTTCTCCTTCAGACACTATGGTCTGGTCAATGCCAGAAACAAGGGGTTGCACACCACTTCCCAGAAGCCTTCACTCTGCCAGTGTCATCGGAAACAAGTAAAGGATTCTTAATTATTGGCATCATATGTGCTTGAGTGGATGTCTAGTTTGTGTGTGGCACCAAACAAGACTTGCCTTCAACAAATTAAAGCTGATAAAGTGCTCATCTGTCTGCAGGATGTATGTTTTTGGGGGCTGGATTCCTGTTCAAGAGCCAGACGAACACAATGCTTTAGGAACCGAATGGATCTGCAGTAGCTCCTTAAATGTACTCAACTTAGGTTAGTACTTCTCTTAAAAGGTTCCTGAAAAATCATCCTTTCTTATATTGTGAGTGCTTTTGTAAATGATGAGACCTAGAGGTATGATGCTTTTTATAAATCTGACCCATGGGTTGTCTGCGTCTTTCGTGCTGGCCTGCAAGTTCACTGTTGCCTGGTTTTTCTATTACAGACACTATGAGCTGGCATAATCTCAGCCCCGAGCAGCAGGATGATCTTGAGGCCCAGCTGCAGAGCCAGGGACCACAGAGTGATGATCCATATGCCTGTATGCCCAGAGCCAGGGCCGGACACTGCGCCACCACTATCGGGTCCAGACTTTACCTTTGGAGCGGCCGCGACGGATACCGCAAGAGCTGGAACTACCAGGTCTGCTGCAAAGATCTGTGGTACCTGGAGACAGGTGAGGGTGAGAGGCAGAGGAACAGAGTGGAGAGAATCAAAATCTGTCAAAAACCAAATGTAGTCTGACATTCTCTACTCCGGCTTCAGATCGACCGGCTATCCCAGAGGCAGTGTTGCTCATCAAGTCCACAGTCAGCATGCTCCATGTGGCGTGGCGCCCCCTGGCTGCAGCTGACTGCTACATCCTGCAGATCCAGCCTGTGTGTCCACCCAGCGCCGCCGTCAGCGATCCACTCGCCAAACCAGTCGGTCCGACTGGAACAGATGGGCAGAATGGGAAGGACAAGCACCCTGCAGGTGAGAGCGTTCAGTTACATCATCACTTTTTAAAATGTTGAAAGAAGTTAGATGAAAGGTTTTCTCTGTGGAGCTGATGGTTTGTTGAGAGCACAGCACAGGATGCAGCAAAAAAAAGCAACAGATTCTGTGCCATTAGGTACATGAGGAACAAATGCCATCAGCAGTGAGTCATGGTTTGAATGTTGGCCAGACTGGACCTTTGCTGCATGTTGTTCCCTTGCTCTCTCTGTCCATATTTTCTGCCTCACGTCACTGTCACTTGCATAGAAACGATTGGTAAAAGACCCAAACTGCAGCATACATAACATAGTGTGGACCAGAGCGTCTCAAAGTCCAGACCTAAGTTCACCTCCAGACGAAGCAAGTTGATCCAGACCCAGCCCAAACAATTGACTGATTATGTTGCTCGTGTTGACACTGACATTGTTGTAATGGCGACGTTAACAACCAGGGAAAGTGTTGCGTGTTGTTTCTGACAAGTTTGCACATTAACATAACACCAGAGGATTGTCCTTCAGCTCCTAAATTGTGGAAAAGAATGTGTCTTGTTTTCTTCAGTACATGATTTCTACATCTGAGTGTAAACGTAAGAACGTGTGTGAGTCAGAGATAACTGTAGACAAACTGCCTGAGCTGTGTCGGCCTCGGTTTCATGCTGACTGACCACAAGAGAGGGGATGTTTGCAGCGTAATCACGAGTTCAGAAGTCACACTGATGCAACTGATTGCAGGGAAATAGTGCCGTTTCTCCATCCAGGCTCAAATGTATTCTGACTATTTTCACTGAGTTGATCAAACCCTTCTTTAGAACATACTTTCAAATTTTCTTTCTCAGGCCTCCAATCCCTTCAGCGTCGAAATGAAGGAACCACCAATCGAGAAGCATTGGCTCAGGTAGGCGTGCCTTCTGAACCTGCTTTAATCTGTAAATCTTATCACGTGTTCATACACCAATGTTTAGCATCTGATATACTGAACAGAGGAGCTGACCAAACACAATAATGTCATTGCTGTTATTTTGCAGCATATTTAAACACACTGAAGTTGTTGTTTGTGCTTTTTGTGGTGTGGACTTTAGGGTTTGCAGACCTGTTATGTGCACCAAAAAGCTTAAACACATTAAAGGAAGGAGAAAAATCATAATATGGGCCCTTTCATTTAACAGATGCTCTTATCTGCTGCCACTATAGTAAATTAATAAAGCTGCACAGATTTAGCAACATTTTAAGTTTAATTAAAAATTAATATTGTGGTATTGAGAACAAATGAAACCTGCTACTGCAATTTAAAATGTAGTTTGAGATGGAAATAAGACTGAGATCGACGTTAAATGAGGACTATATTACTCCAGAAGGACTCATGCGTTGTTTTTGAGTCAGGATTAGAACAAACGAGGCTTGTGTTTCCCATTGTTTCCTTGCATTTCAGGATTCTTCAGTGCAGCAGGACACTTCTTTAAAATCTTCAAATGGCTCAGGAGAAACCCGAGCAGAGGGATTGAGGAGTGCCGGGAGAGTCTTGGACGAGGACGTGAAACGCTGCAGTGAGTTTTGTTGTTAAGTGGATACTGCGTCACCCAGACTGACTGTTACGCTCCCACAAAGTCAATCGGAAAGCTCAAATCAACGTACTTCATCAGATATGTGCTTTTATAGCAGAGCAGCCGTCCAGGCTGAGCAGTCCAGTCCTCTCACTTCTGTTTCTCAGCTTTGATCTGCTAACATCTTCACTCACTCTCTGTCTTTGTGTGTTCGCTGTAGGTGCTGGACAGGAGACATCAGTAACACAAGTGTGCAGCTCAGCTCAGCATCTGCCAGGTAGTGATGATGCTCAAGTTCAGATATCAGTGATAAACCAGACGGCCAGCAGTTGACTAAGGAGTTTAAAGAGCGTAAAGTTCATGTGGCTGTGTTTCTTTTTTGCTTTTTACAGACAAACAGCTGGTTTCATCTGACAAGACGACAGATCTCTACACCCATGCAGATCAGGTCAGATCCACCTCTGAGCTTTAATTATCGTCTCCTTCACTGGGTTTGTTTGAAACTGAAACTATAAACCATCACTTTCAGGTTCAGCAGAATCCAGCTGAGGCAGCGTGGTTTGATGTCGGTGTGTTCAAAACACTATTCTCTGAGGTCAACCACTACTTTCTGCCCGCTGACAGCGACCAGGTGACGTCGGCCGTCAGCAGCCGGTCCTCGAATGCTAAAGAGGTAAAAGCTGCACAGAGAAGGTGTTGATGTAGACACCTTGAACATGACATACAATCATACTATGGTGTGCTTATTCTTATGAAGTCCCACACCCACATGTCCTCTTTCCTTCCCTTCTCCATCAGCTGTTATCCCAAAGGAAGCTGCCGGGGCCTCAGGACTACCAGAACAGGGAGAAGCAGGATCTTACTCCAGGTCAGACCTACAGGTTCAGAGTTGCAGGCATCAACTGCTTCGGTCAGGGCGACTTCAGCCCAGTCAGCGAGTTCAAGACGTGCCAACCTGGTTTCCCTGGAGCGCCCTCTGCTGTCAGGATTACCAAGGTGAGCGTAAAGCACATTAAACACTTGTTTCCTCCTGGCACTGAGAGGCATTTTTGAGTGAGCAGATCTCAGTTAGACAGCTTGAAGATGTCACTTCACAGCTGGAGTTAGAATGTGTCCTAGTGTCTAGTGACCACGTGTGATCAGGTCTCACTTTCATGCTCTTTATGCAAACGAACATGTACATCTAAACTAAATGCGTTGCGCTGAAAATTAAAATAACCTTTTTACATGTTGTTGCTTGCTGTCACACTATGAAGCTGTTGGCACACAAATATAGTGAAGGAGGCATCCAAGTCCACCCCCTTCTTCTGACTTCAATTGCTTTCAAAGTATTAATTGCAATGAGGTGAAGCCAGTTGTTTGTCTTTTCAGTATTGGCAAGAAAAATAATTCCGATTTTTAAAAAAATCATTTTTGATCATAGTTGGGCTACAATCTGCATACAGCTGTGTGCCCATCTTCACTATTGATTACTCATGTGTTCATGTATCACAAGAAAAAGCAGAACTGAAGCGTTGTAATTTTCCTTATTGGTACATACCGAGATAACCAGGTTATGAAGTCAGAACCAACTTTTGCAAAAGCTTTCCTCACTTCCTGCTTGTCAGTGGGCAGTGGGGGAAACATTTGCCTGGTTTGACCCTTCTGCAAATAGGCTGCTGTTTGTGAACACTTAAGTAAATAAAATGTTAATGTTATTTCTGTCGCGCACTAAATACATATTTTGTTGTAATTTCTAAGGCACACAGTACCCACCATCACGGTTCAGATTACGCCAGATTTCAGAAAAAGTCCCTACATAGTTATGAAACAATGTTTTTATGATGAGACACATGGAAGAATTTATAATACAGTATTTTTCCTCTTGATATGAAGGCAGAGGAGAGACTCAGCTATTTAGAAAAAAACTAAGACACAGCCTGTATTTCTGACCTTTAGCTGACCAAGATAAAAGCTTAAAAATGAGTGTAATGAAATTCCCTGAAATGAGCCTTCTATGGTTAATGTGACTCAGGACACATGCCTGTACTCAGTGCTGAAATAATGTGGCTGAGCAGTCAGATCTCCGTGTGTC
Organism: Stegastes partitus; assembly: GCF_000690725.1. Classification (NCBI taxonomy): domain Eukaryota; kingdom Metazoa; phylum Chordata; class Actinopteri; family Pomacentridae; genus Stegastes; species Stegastes partitus. The sequence continues at coordinate 146,703 of NW_007578992.1, forward strand.
TGAGGATCATTTATGTTTTTCGTAATTCCTGGTGTGAACAAAGCCTTTCACACACAAAGCAATTAAAGTTATCAGATTATCTGGGGAATATTAGTTTACTTGGTTTATTAATGTGCTAGATAATTTCCAGTGAAGTATGTGGTGTACTACATTTTATTTTGTGTTTTTATCTTATCTGGTTTCATTTTGCTTTTTAATTCTTTTAATAAATTGTTTCTTTGTAGGCCAACGATTCGGTCCACATCACCTGGGAGGCTCCCTCGTCTCCATCAGGCCGGATCCTGGAGTATTCCATGTACATGGCGGTGAGGAAGAGCCGCTCCAACAGCTCGGAGCGGCCGGGTCAGATGGCCTTCATCCGCATCTACCGCGGCACCAAGACTTCCTGCTCCGTCAGCTCCTCCCACCTGGACAACGCCCACATCGACAGCTCCGCCTCCAACCGTCCGGCTGTCGTATTTCGCATCGCCGCTAAGAACGAACAAGGCTACGGCCCTGCGACGCAGATCCGCTGGATTCAAGGTGGAGGAGCTTCACTTTTTAAAAACTTTCTGCTCATTTTTTACATTCACATAATTTTAAAAGCAGATTCCAACTTTGATTTTCTGGGGTTTTTTTTTTAGATCCCATTAAAATGCGAACATCTGCATCCAAAGGAGATAGCAGCGCTGATGCTGACCTGGATGCTGCTGACAGGTAACCACATAAAACTGTCACGTTTTAGCTCGTGCTCCTTTAAAAGTGGATTTGTTCAAAATTGTATTGAATTGTTTCCGTTTCCTCCTGCAGCTCCAGCTGAATCAGTTTGGACCAGTGACTTCATGTCTGAAGAGAACTGTTCACTCAGGAAGTACGCCACGCAAATGTATATTTCCAAGATAGTTTTTTTAAATTTATTTTTTTTATGTATTTAATTTTTACCCTGTACATAATTTTTCACAGGATGTTTAACCACTTTGCTATTTTAGTTAACAAATGTTGAGGGATGATAATATGTGATCCGATGTAGCAGTTGATAATAACACAGTAACTCTTTAGAGGCTGAAGGTGCCTTCGTGATGTTTTCACCACCCACTAATGCTTTTTATGAATGAACCACATGGGGGAAGAAATGTTCCAGGGCCACGGTGGATCATATGAAACTAACTTTTTATAGCAGAGCCCTTTTAGAGGCCCACAGATACAGCGAAGTTATGAAACAGCAGGATGTTGTGCTGAAGTTTAACCAGGTTTGCTTTAATTCTTTGTTCTTAAGTGTGTCATTGTACTCAGCCATGTTATCTGTATTCATTACATGTTTGCATCCCTTCTCTTGGTTCATTTTTATTGTAATTAGTTCATTTATCTCATAATCTATCAGATAATTATCAATCCATTTATTAGATGGTTAAAAAGTATTGTCATTAATGCAAGATTATTTCTGATTTGAACAAAATGAGAGCACGTCAAAAGGTCAGTTTACGATATTCATTTAGTAACGTCTCATATAGAACATAATAGTACAAAAAGATGCAGTACAATTAAAGTTAAGTTGAACCCACAGATGATAATACTGCCTCCTCCTCCATCCTATTTAGACCCTAGCTGGTGTTGGACAGCAGCACACTGCCAATCCAATCTGATCTGAAATATTTCAAAACCATGCTTCACTTTTTATTTTCCATCCCTCTTCATTCTCTTGCTGTGAGAGGATTCATTGTTTGTGCTTGTAACCATGTAATTTCATCAGGCAGCTGTTGTTATCTTTGTATAATCTACACTTGATCAAGCTGCAGGCTCGTTATTTTCCTTTAAGATTTATAAAGATAAGAGTTAAAATAACAGTCCCCGTGGATAATTTTGGTCACAGCAGCAGTAAGCTCTCAAGCAGAAAACCATAATTATAAGTCCTGAAGAGGAAAATTTCCAACACTGCATGTATCTCACTCGTGTCCACACCACAGATGATCATTTTAGATGCTGCATGAAGGTGGATTTGTTCTCACTGGGAACAGATTTAGTTGTTAACAGGGACCAGTAGAACAACATGCATTCTGTTTTTTGAAAGCAGTTCCAAAGAGAGTGCACTGAACATGTGATGACAATCATTGCTGGAAATGTCTGGATTCCAGTGAGTTAGTTGAAGCTGAATCTATTGTCACAGTCTCTGACCATTATTGTGGACAGGCTCCTGAGCAGTGCAGTTGTTATTGAAAGTGACACTGATCACTTTCTTTGCCTTGATTACTCAGATACAGTTGTAGATCAGAGCAGCCTTATCTTTGAGAAGAAAATAATCCGGATCATGCTAGGATGATTCATTCTTTCCCCATATTTACCCAGGTCATCTGGTGAAAATTCAAATATTGTGCAGCCCTGGGTATAGCTAGGCATTTTTACACTTATGTCTGCAATTAAAAACAAACAAACAAACAAAACATGATCAAATATATGATGAGGTTTTTAACTGAAATACAAAGAACAAGTGTAAAATGTTAAACTGAACATGATAAATGTGTATAAAGTTAGGTTATTGGGGTTTAATGGAGATGTATTTGTTAGTAGGTCATCACAAACTGTATGGAACTATTAATATGTTCACACTAAAATGCATAGAGCCAGTATTAAAGTGTTCACTGAAGTAACCTCTTCATAAAGTTTTGTTCAAGTTGTTTACCGCGAGAACTGCATTTTGGGAAACGACTCCCATGATGCAACGGTTTGTAGTTTTCAGATTAGCAAGCTAGCAAAGTAAAGCGAAAGCAGGAAAGAAAGGAGTCGAACTTCAGGAGGTAAGTGGCTCTCGGAAGTCAAAGGCATAAGCTTGTGAAGAAACCCTCACAGTACGTCGTGGGTTCGTTTTCCGCTGCTAGAACCCCAAATATGCAGCGTAATTAGCCCTGTTAGTAAGCTAATGGCTGTTGTGCTGTTGTACTTGGCTTATCAAAGTTAGCTTGTAGGCTGATGTTTAGCTAGCCGTGTTAAATTCAGTTTAAGTTGAGGTCGTTTGCATTAGAACAACGAGAACATCTGTCTGACTTGTGCCTCTTTAAACTGTGAAGCCCAGAGTTTGTAACGTAAAACAGCAGAAGCAGCTCGTGTCCGATAACGGGCGCACGGAAGGAGCTAGCTGGCTAGTTAGCATGTTAAGTAGCGGGAGGAGGAGCGCGATATTTAAAAACAACTGTGGACAATGATAGAGGTCAGTTTGAAGTGTTTACATTTAAATCACCTTGAGACCATAAGCAGTCTCAGAATATAATTATCCTAACTTATGTCTCCAGTGTACGTCCTAACTTGTATTAACAAAAAGGCAACTGGCAATAAACCTCAGCCAGTGCTCATATTGTTTATTGTATGTTTTGTGTCACTCGCTGGACTTCTGCATCAATAAAGGCGTCTTATAAAACTCCAATTAATGATGTCCTTCTCGCTTTTTGAAGTTCATCGCTGTGTAAATTTATTCCGATTATAAACTGCTATTCTGAGTGACTCTGGTCTGACATTGTCTCCATGATAAAACAGGAGGCTTCATATCAAGTGGTTCCGTTTTTGTAATCACTGTATCTACAGCAGCAGAGGAGCTCACTAATCACTTGAGGTTGATTCAGAGCCTCGACAGCTGAGAGGTTGTGATGTTAACAAGCAGCTGAGGGACTCCTCTCAAAGCCACCATGGTTACTAACTGACAACAAAGCCTAATTTTTGCTCTCCAGAAGGACTTTCACTGTACTTGGAGAGAGTGCAGGCTCTCTTTGGCACATTTAACACCAGGTGTTTTTCCTGACAGCCTCGATTTCTTTCTTCGCAGCAAGCACTTCGCTTGGTTTACACAGCTTTGTGGTTTCGCCTTCTCCTGTTTTTGGCTCTTCTCTGTAGAGGTGAGATGACCTCCTCCACCCTCGGCCAGTCGGCCCCTCTGGTCCCAAACCTGGAGCCTGGGATGGGGAAGTCTGCAGCCATGCTGGGGTTGTCTGCTGGACTCGGGGGAGCAGAGATGGAGCTTCAGAAGATGCTCATCGATGAGAGGATGAAGTGTGAAAACCACAGGACCAACTACCAGACGCTAAAGGCTGAACATGCCAGGTACAGGCAAACCCTAAGTTGATAAGAAGTGTTTTTCAGTCCTTGTCATTTGTTGTAGGTTACTTAATGGATATGAATTAACAGGAAATGTAAATCAAATCCTGTAGTGAACACAGGATTAGTAAACTAGCAGTGTGTGTGTGTGTGTGTGTGTAAGGGATATGGGAATAAAATAATCTCTTCATGACCAGCTAAGTAACAACAGCACTGACACAGAGGCCATACCTCAACACAGAAACAGAAAAAAACAATAGAGAGCAAGGACACTGTAATATAAAAGTGCACTCAGGTCTGGTTTTCACCATAAATACTTGAACTCACAATTTGTAATGGCATTTTGATATGTGTGGAAAGCTGTGATTATTACTGTCATTGATAATAATAATAATAATAATAATAATGATAATAATATTTGCAGCCTGCAGGATGAGTTCACGCGGGCGCAGGGTGAACTGAAGCGCCTGCTGACTGACAGACAGACTCAGCAGGAGAAGCTGCAGCTGCTGCTGGCCGAGCTGCGAGGAGAGCTGCTGGACAAAACCAGGGAGCTGGAGGAGCTCCGGCTGCAGGTACGCCTCGCTGAAGAGGAGAGAAAATCTCACACTGCAAAGCTTGTCCTGTTTTTTTTCCCCCTAAATTTTGCACATTTACATTTGGTTAACCAAAGGTTGGCGCTTACGTACACTTACCCAAGCAAAAAGTGACATTTGGGATTGTGAACTGACTTTCTCATTGCAAATGTGTGTTTTGACCAGGTGATGACTCCTCAGCGGTTGGAGCTGCTCAGAGCTCAGGTGCAGCAGGAGATGGAGACTCCAGTCAGAGAGAGGTTCAGCAAGCTGGAGGAGGTCTGACCGTTTACTGTTTTCAACAAAAATAGGGATGGAATAGTACAGAAATTCACACCTTAGTATGTGCCTTTGTTTTGGTTCATTTGGATGTGTTTACCTTGTTAGCATGGTGATAATGTGGTGATTTTTATTTGGTGGAAGACACATCATGAGCGAAATAAGCAGACAGTGGTATGGCGTGGTAATTCCACTATAAAACTGTAATGTACTGGTGACAGTCTCAAAAACATGGATTCACACTTCCAGGGTTTCATATAACAAACCGTACAGGGTGGGACGTTCTGTATCAAGACTCTACTGAAGCATCGGTTTCTGGTTTTAAACATGTCTGACTGAATTACTCCAATATTAAAACATGCTGTTGCGTCGTGCAGAGTTGTAGGTGAGCTTATTTTCATGGAAAAAACCCTCCTAACTATTTAACTGTGATACACTAAAATTAGTTTGTAGGGGTTTGATCAACAACTGGAGAGGAAATGTAAGGCAATCAAATGCAACATACTGCCAATAAGAAAAAAAATGAACAAATATTAGTAATGCTCCATTGTTAGACCTGTTTACTAATGAGTATAAAACAAATGGAAAAAAAAAGCATCAGTGAAAACAAGTGTAACTGGGGAGACTCTACTGCTTAAAAGGCTAAAAAGTGTAACTCATAGATACCAACATGACACTTCCCCAGTTGACTACTTACAATAAGACAGATTTTTTATGTGTTACAGTTTTTCTGTAAGTGTGTGTTTGAGTATGCAGATGCTGCATCTAAAATGTGCCTAAATGTGTCTAAATGCCCTAATTTGTATTTATATCTAGAACAGAAATCTGAATATTGATAAAACCTGCTTCTGAATTTTTGTTTCATCTCGTCAACATATTCAAAGATTTTATCAAAAGGGATTTTGGATAACTCTTTTTTTTTTTTTTTCTTTAATCACTCCATAAGTCAACAGTTGTTGGATGCAGGGCTCCAGACTGCGACCAAGTGCGTATGTTATAATTTCAGCTGGTCGCATTGGTGCGAGTGCAGGATGATCACGAAGCTGTATTAATGTCACTGTAACTGGCACAGACAGATGTTGCGTTAACCACAGTGGTGGACAACAGTACTTTAATAACTTCAATGTACTGCTGTATTTATGCTTAAAAATGCAGTCTTCTCGTGAAAAACGGAGCACATGTAGAAGAAGTCACTCAGTTTCATCTCGGACAAATCTGACATTTGAACGCCCTAGTTTACTCTTTTGAAAGTCATTTTGGTCACACAACTGTTTGAGCAACACCACAGATACCAACAGCAGCTACCACAGCCTGCAGTGTGGGGCGTTCAGGGGACATCGGGAGATTGTAGGGTCTGTCGATGAAAAAATGTTGAGCGCGTCGTTATTTTTGCCGGTGACAAGTTGGGAAGTGCAACCAAATGAGAAAGTTGATTGCATCGGTGTTACAAGTGAAAAAAGTTATTCTGAAGCCCTGGTTGGGCGGAAAGTTTTTTTATCTAACTTCCTGATGGCAGCTTAGATAAGAGCATGGTTGTGTAAAAAAAAGGAGTTTTCTTCTCACCTCAGCATTTCAAGCCTTCAGTGCAAAACGTGTTGCTGCAGCACAGACTCCAGAGCTAACGTTAGCTACCACAGTCCTGCTGCAGGCACACTTTGAGTTTACACTGATCTGTGAAAAATGCCCAGATAAATATAGATGAAACATAAACACATTTGTTGTTTCAGGTCACGTATGTGTCTGTTCACGGATTCAGTCGTCATCCAGAATTTATTTGAACTGAAAAACTTTGCTTATTGTATCAAATATTCGCTATGTGATTAAAATGTGATTGATCAGCCTCTGATTAATTAGATTAACTGTTAAAACTGCGTCCCACCACTAATTTAGATAAAATCATATTTACATTTAACAGTATGAAACCTAACTTATTAACTGCAGTTGTGCGTAACAAAGATGTTCTCAGTGAACAGATGTGGATACACTAATAGATTTCTGATGTATTTCTTTCCTGGAAAAGCTTCACTGATGAAGACGCTGAAGTTGAAGCATTGGAGAAAAATGCTAGAATGCTAGAAGATGTGTTTTTTTCCCCCAAGAAGTTTACTCTTCTAAATTATATCACTCAATGTAATTTGTTGTTCATAATGGCTGCAAATAGCTTCTACTGAAGAACAGCATCACTGCTATTATTCTTTAACACTTGCTCTAAGTTGGCATTACCAGCTGTGTCTATAAGTCCGTAGCAACAGGCAAGAGATTAGCATTGATTGGCCTTTGAAAACCATTTCAGAGTGTGTGCGCTTAAGAGACTGGCAGCTAATTTCCATTTTGTCTGCTTGATTGTTCGTTCACTGCCCCCTCACTGATTAGCAGCTGATGTGTCTACATGTGGTTCTTGCAGGAGACGGAGAAGTACAGGTCTGAATTCAACAAGCTGCGGTACGAGTACACCTTGCTCAAGTCCCAGTTTGATCACCAGAGAGAAGAACAGGCTCGTGTCCTGGAGGAGAGGAGGATCCGCTATGAGGCAGAGGTGGGATGTTTGTATTTTCTTGTTTCGGTTTTCCAAAGTGAATCACTGTCATCAAATTATTTTAATTTGTTGTGATGCACTGACATCTACATTAATGAAAAATTCTTAGATTTCTCGTCTGGAGAAGGACAGGGAGGACCTGGTGGCTCAGTATCAGGGTTCAGACGCACTGCGTGATGGGAAACGGGTGGAGGCTCTGCTGAGAGAGAAAGCTCAGCTCCATCTGCGGCTGAAGGGTCTGGAGGCAGAGGTGGCTGAACTTCGAGCCCAGAAAGAAAACTCTGGTCAGCAGGCCGAGAACGTGCAGCGCATCCAGGTCAGACAGCTGACGGAGTCTCAGGCTGCGGTGAAGTCTCTGGAGGTGAGACACCAGCTGACCAGTTGTCATGTGTGCATGTCGCTGGAGTTCAAAATGCACCAAAATCATCTGCTTCATCTTATTCTTGCTGCAGCAAACTTACAAACAAGATTATTAAATCTCATCTTGCGTTATGATTTTACTATAAATTTTATTTTTCCATTGATTGATGGATGTGATTGGCTGCTGGTGTGACAGGCGGAGCGTCAGTCGTTGCGTCTGCAGCTGGAGCGGATGGAGAGCGAGCTTCATCTAAGCCACGAGCAGAACAGCCAGCTCACCGGGCAACTGCACAAAGCTGAGAGAGAAGTCAACTCCCTCACCTGTCAGGTAAACTGCTCTGTGACCTTTGACCCTGACCTCTGACTGTGTGTTCAGGCACGACGCAAAGAGAATTATATACTAATCCAGCTGGAAAGCGAGAAAGACTGGAGAAAAATAACACAACTAGAGCTCCCATCTCTTGCTAGCGTGCAGCTAATGCCCATACATTTCCCAAATTGGGCAGCATAATCTGGCAGCCAAATTTTTTTGAATAACTTTCTTACTGACACCATCCCAATATGTTAACTGATTGTGACAGGACCTAACTGAACACTGTCTGGGCTTCAGAGCCACAATAAGTGTGACGGTTGTGATGAAGCGAAATTCAAACCCTCTCTTCAGGTTTCATGTTCATTCATGTTTGTAGGTTTTATAGATGTTCACAGATGTAGTTTTGTTTACTACACATGTGGTTTGATGCTTGACAAAAAGATAAAAACGCTGTTTAATGGTGTTTTTCTGGTTTACAGATTGAAAGCTTGAAGCATTCACACAAGCTGGAGACGGCCAGCGTCAAACTGGAGTGTGCTCGCTCTAAAGGGGAGGTGGAGAGAGAGAGAGACACACTGCAGGGCCAGATGGACGGTATGGACACACACACACACACACACACACACACACACACATATATATGTATATGTAGCTGTCTTTGTGAGGAAATTTGATTTCCGTCATAAATTCCTTGGCACATTAACCTTCACAACTAAATGTCTGACCCTAATGCCGGCTCAGACTACAGGAGCTTCAAGCTGATTTATTTTGGTTTCACCCCTGCTGACAAACGGTGGGAAAATCTGGTTAAATCTGGTCTGGGACTTTGATCTGACCCAGTGTTCAGGCCAGATTGGGTAATAATAGGGATTTACAGATCCAGTCTGAAGCTTTGTGAACTGCTCATGGACTTATCGAGGCCACGCCGATAAAATCCAGCATGTTTGATATGAGGAGTTAAAATCTGAATGGTCACGATTATCACTGTAGCGCCTCGAGCAGTGGACGTTCTTGCCAAGCAAAGATAAATATTCTACTCCTTCAGGCTAACGTTAGCTACAGATGCTACAACTGTTACAAATCCTACTTCCATTTCTCATTGAAGAATAGACAAACTGTGTTGACTGTTCCTTCCAAACTTGTTCAGCCTTCTGTAATATTACCATAACAGCAAGTTGTTGCACCACAGTCGCTATTTTGTTCACACTAGCGATGGTGCGCTGCTTACTGACTGACTGCTTCCTCTGGCCAACAGTCTGAATGATTTCCTGCAGTGTGATGCACCATTGTTTCCCAGTCTTCTGATGTGTGCTTATCTGAGATTAGAGAAGAATATCTGTAAAGTTTCTCTGCAAACCAATTCAGAAATCGTTAGGATTGTAAAGCTCCTGAAGTGTTAGCCCAACATAAACCCAATTCGAACTTTATAATTAAAACCAAATCTTTAACCTCAAACAGGCCTCTGAAGAGGTCGGAAAAAGTGAGGACTGGCCACAGTGTCCTCACTCTGATGGACTCAAAGATATCTGAACAAGTACACACACATCGTGCTCATCTGTCTGTGTAGTTAAAAACAGACAACATTTTAATGTATTTAGTCCTTAATGTCATCCATCTCGCCTCTCACATTTATCTTGTTCCTCACTAAAGACCAGTCTAAGAAAGGCCAGAAATAAACGCCAGAAATGTGCAAGAAAGCTGTTCACAGCTTTGCCCCACTTGGCTCTATGTAACTAGTATATAGCTGAAAGACTGCAGCGACAGGTTCTGTTCTGAACTTTATTTTGGAAAATCATGAACATAAAAAAAATCCCTCACTGATCCAGGATACCTGAAACATTTACAGTGTGTATCAGCCTCAGATTTCTCACATGAACGTGTCGGTCTCAGGTCTGCAGGCAGACGTGGAGGTGCTAAAGGCAGCAGTGGAGCGACACAAAGAGGTTGTGGTGGAAAAGGAGCGGGAGATGGTCAGGAAGGTGCAGTCTGCTCGGGAGGAGGAGTTCCGCAAAACAGCAACGTTGCATGAGGAAAAGTGAGAATCGCCTCTATGTTTTATTTTACTCACTGATATCAGTCTTCTGATGTTTTGTCTCCGATTGAAAAATAGCCATAATCCATTGAAAAGATGCAGAAGCTGTTCTCAATCAATCACTGATGTTAAACATTCTGCTAAAGTGCTTTAAAGTGCTAGTAAAATAATTTATGCATTATTGGTACAAAATGTCAGAGAGAAGTACTTCTTTGCTGGTATTCAATTTTCTGCTAGTGTCCACTTTATTTTAAAGCATTTTCTGTGGCTAGGTTGGAGTTGGAGAACCGTCTTGCAGCACTGGAACAGCAGAAGGCGCTGCAGGACGCTTCAGAGCACGCCCAGAAGGAGGAGTGGGAGGAGCGTCTCCGCAGCGCCCAGCAAGGCGAGGAGTCGACCCGCAGAGAACTACAGAACCTGAGGTCAGCTTTGTGTTGAATGTTGCAAAGCTGTGGTGTCATCTGAGCTCTTTATCTGCAGTTAAATGAAACTAACTACAGTGCCCATAGAAGCCACAGTAAATGTGTTGAAACTAATTTGGAACCAGAGTGTGTGAGATGATGCCACCACTCTGTGTTTGGCTCCGTTGCCCCAGTTCCTGTTCACATTTTGTGGTCAGCTACTCAGATAAATGTGTGTTGTGGAGGACTTTTAAAATATTTTATACGAGCACAGTGAGTGTCTCCATTTGTGCAAGATCAATTGAGAGAAATGGAGCTTTTCTAAATGTTGGCATATTAGTAAATGTTTGATATCTCTTAGAACTAAAATACAGCAGCAGAGCTCACAGCTTGAAGAGCTTCAGAGACAGAAAGCAGAAATTGCAGACTTACAGCAGGTAAGTCAACAAAACATTTAAGTGTTATTTAGAGAAAAAACAAAGACGCCTGAAGTAATTGTGATTATTGTTTGACATAACAGCAAAACCAGGAACTTGGAGTCCAGCTGGGGACGCTGTCACACTCTGAAAGCGACCTGATGGAAGCAAACCAGCGACTGAGAGAAACACTGGACAGAGTGAGGGAGGAGCTGAGGACAGCCAGAGGCCAGGCAGAGAAGAGCCAACACGAGGCAGAGAGGTACATCCACAGTGTGCATGTCTAAAAATACAACACGTTCCATTTGTTAAAACCACTCCTTTCACTTCTCTCTGTTGTTCCTCTTCCAGGTTGGTGGAGGAACGTCGGGTTGACTGGCTGGAGGAGAAACACAAGCTGCAGGAGCGAGAGGCCGAGCTTCAGCAGAAATACTCTCAGGTCAAAGAGAAGCTGCAGAGGGCAGCAGTGGCCCAGAAGAAGGTACTGCTCCTCCTTCACTTGCTGTTATTTCAACAGGTTGGAGTTTAGCAACATGTTAGCTCGTCAGAGGTCTTTAGATGCGTTTACACACAGATTTCATTTGTGCTACGTGCTTTCTTCTGAATGTGTCATGGCCGTGTTTACGAGAAGTCTTTATGACCCATTACTGCTCATTTCCACATTTTTTATCTCATGTGTACACGCAGCTTTGACATCATAACTCCCAACGAGTATTGAAAGGCTTGATTACTTGTGGAAGCTGCAGATAATGTGTTTGTTGGTTTAGAGAAAAACACTGACAGAGAACAAAGAGAAGAGGCTGCAGGACAAGATCCAGTTGCTGGAGGCCAAAATCGAGGAGCTGGAGCTGGAAGCTGCTGCAGCAAAAAAGTAAACGTCATCTGTCTTTATCTCATAAATGAAAGAAGCCTGGCATGAACTGCTGTCATTGGTCAAAGCAACTTTTTTCAGAGAGACTCTTAACTGTTGGCTGATTAAGTTAGTTTTTTTTGTCCCAATTATATCAGTATATGTATCAGCCACACAGGCACTGTTAAACATTAGGAAACTACAATGAACACCTGCCTAGCAGCTGTGGTGTACGATGGTCTAATTTCAAACACCTTGTTTCCTTTGTCCAGGCGTTCATCTTTCACAGACGAACAAGCTCAACTCAACAGACGCTTGAAGGAGCTGCAGCGACGACACAACGAGTTTCGACGCCTCCTGTTAGGCAGCCAGGGTCCCTTCAGCGCAGCTCCCGCGTTCCTGACTTCGTCATCCGCCCCCTTCCTCTTCCTCGGGTCTGAGGGACAGTTCTCCAGCAACCCAGTGAGTGTCGCAGCAAACAGATATTTGAGTGACAAGTACTGTAATTATGCAGGAAGAAACGTTTTGTCAAAGCACACTGACTAATTTGCAGCAGCAGCAAATGGGCCAAGTGCAAGTTAAGTTGGGAGGAAATGGAACCTCTCCTCAAACACACAAAACCCACAGCTGAATGCAGTGAGTTCACACGTCTATGTGGGTTTGTTAAAGGGCATTCCTTAAAATGTCAAATCACTAACTGAGGTATAAGATGTGTTGGGCACTGTGCAGAGCATTTGAAGCCACAAGTCAACTGTATGAGCACTCAAATGAAAATTCTGATCATGTGCTGATGGTGAATCAAGGTGTGAAATCACAAAGCGATGGGTTTGATACAAGCAGAGAGAACAGTCAAACCAAAGGGGCTTTTTTTTTTTAGCCAAGTGGGACTAAACACAGGAAACAGTTTGCATGTGTGAAAGTAAATCCATTCTGTAGCAACACAAGTCTCTATTGTGGCTGAATGTGCACGTGAGTAAGACAGGAGTAGAGGCCTGGGTTCATGGGGGTTTGAACATTTCCTTACTTTTTCCCCTCGTCCCTGTTCTGTAGGAGGAGCAGCCTCAGGGAGAATTCTCTCTGCTGCGTCGGAGGCTGGAGAACCTGGAAAGCGCCCAGCAGCAGCAGCTGGAGGAACTGGGATCTCTGGTTCAGAGGGATCGGGAGGCCACACCTCAGCCTGACCTCTGACCCCCATCCTACACCCCACTGGACTCGCAATACAATTACAGAGGGAGGTGGTGTCCCGTTTCCAAATCAAGGACATCAACAGTGTTTTATAAAACTAGAAACATTATTTATTGGCATATTTCCACAAAAACGGAGAGATGAGAACGGATTGTTTTCCACCACAGTTTACATGTCTCTTAATGTTGTGATGCCTTGGCACCTTTTAAAAAAAAAATTAATTGTGACAACCTCAGGGTTTGATTTTGTATTGAGACGCTTGTTTACATTTGCTCTTAAGCCATTCTGTAAAAAGAAAAAAAAAAAGCATTTATATGGAGGAGTTAATAAAAACATACTACAGACTATAAATTGTCTGTTGAAACAATAACTTACAGATGATCCTTTTTTGACTTTGTCCATTTGGGAGGTTGAGTCGTGATCATAACATTATCATTTAAGATCAAAACTGATTAAGGTCATAGGGTTGTTTTTCATGGTGCAACTGCCATGCAAGTCCATCAGACACAAAACTGCTTTCAAAGGAAGTGTCCTGTTATGCAAGCTACAGCCAGCTGATATGTGTCTCACTTGGTATCTTTGAGTCCTGTGAAGTTTTGGCATTAAAATAGATTTAAAGTTTCCAGCAGACTTCTTATTACGTCAGGGCGGAAAACCCAGAGAAGGCATTTTATTGTTAGACACAAAACTCCCCACTGACTAATGACATTAGCAACATGGTTAGCAGCTCCTTTGAGCTCCTCCAGCTTAGTTTAACTCAGTACCTCATCTCCATGGTAACAGCAGGAGATGATAGACACTGGCCAGAAGTCTTGTCAGTCCTCCTCATGACAGTTTTGTTAGCGGTTTCCTCTCGCCGTGCCATTCACATGAGTGAAAGTTCAGATGGCTCAGTCCCACGAGCAGCTTTTCAGTCCGTCAAACGAGTCTTTAACATGCTGTAGTTGCTCCGTCAGCTCAGCAGGGGCTCCGTTCTGGTCCAGCTTCTCTTTGATCTGTAAGAAAAGTATCCGAAAGAGGCAATTGTAACGCATTTTCAGGTACGTTAAATTTGAAAACCAAAGCTTTCTGGAATCTAGTCAAGATTGTGTCAGTGGGTTGAGATATCTTCCAGACACTTTTCCATTTAATGTGTCCTGAAAAGGCGCATTTAAGCCTAAACAAAAGACACGGGAGCACATTTCAAAGGCAGGCAGCTTAATAAGCCTTTTACTACGGAGCCCCTCCTCCCCCCAAGGGTCACAGCAGGAATATTTAGATTTGTGTTTGCTTGCATTTTACTTTACTCCTTATTAATAGTTGGTTTGTTGGTGCAGTTTAGGGAAACGCTGCAGAAACTACATAAAGTACAGACGATGTGATACTTGGTGTATTTATTGCTCATTTCTCATCTTAAATGGCTGATCTCAGACGATGTCCGGCTGCAGCCACAGTGTCTGGCTGCGATGATGAAGCTGCTGCGTTGTTTTTAACCTTAACAATCCCTCCAGCCACAGTGACAGCTGTCATGTCAGGGCTGCAGTCAAACACTGCGTGTCAGCAGCAGTAAACCAGACCCTCTAGTTTTCTTTCTTGATGCAGAAGTGCAGACTTGTATCTAAGCAACCAGAGCTGAGGATGCTTGTGGTCCCGACCAGCTTCTACTGTACTGAGTTGCATCTTTCACAGCTGTGGCCACAGACAGAGTCAGTGCACTCTTGCTTTTAATGGTTGTAATGCTAATGATGCTGACTACGTGCAGCGGTTGTGTTTGTGCAGTGATAGTTTTGCTGGCGAGGGGGCTGTATTAAAGTTACTGTAATCAATAACTTCTAAAGAAATAGACACATCCATTGCACCGTAGATTGAAGCACAGCAGCAGCCAAGTCCAAACGGCAACAATAAAACATCCAACCACAAGAGACAGACCTTTAAAACAAATAATGAGCGATAAAGACATCACGTACAGTGTGTCACGTACTCTCCCTTCCATAGCGTATACTGTGCGTCTCTATGCTGGCAGTGTACCATTACTGGACAGGGCTATCACACCAGCAAATATGAAAAACACATGCAGTAACACAACAGTAGGAGAGTGTGAGGCTCCATATTTTGCTGTGGTACTGCACAAAACAACTGTCAGGATTCTTATAACGCCACTTCTTCATATCGTCTGTCTGGGAATTCTCTGTCAAGGTGGCACCAACTCCATGTAGCTCTTATTTAAAAAAAAAAAAACAACAACTTTGCGGTGTTGAGTTATGAAAAATTGTCACACTGCACCCAAGAACAGGAAACAACAGCCCGATAAACAGCAGAGGGAACTCAGGTTCGAACACATTTCCTCTGCAGCTCATGTGACTGCCGGTTTCACAACCGAAGTCACTGCTGCTGTCAGTAAGATTCAACTGATTCCAGGAATAAAGCCAATCAGATGTGGATAAGTGAGGAATCAGGCGTGATATCTGGAGGGCAGAAACCTGCAGTACATTTCTAACATCTTATCACAATCTGTCCTTTTGATTTTATCGATGTAATAAGAAGGTGACACTAAATTTTTAGCTCTTCTGTATTCGGCTGCTCACACTAAAGGTTCCTCAATTTAGTTTTGTCGTCATCCACTCATGACTCAGACCTGATGATTTGTAATCATTGTGGCAAAGAAAAAAAAAAAAAACCCTCCGGGTTGCTATTTTCTCCCAGATTCCATTCAGGGTCATGTTTTTTTTTTTTTTTTTCAATGACTAGATCTGATCCAGAAATCATACAACTGTAATGTCGAGATCAAAGCTGGAAGTAGTCTCTGTTCACTTCAGACAGCTGTCAGTCTGTCACCTACAGCTGACTACTGAGGAGCATCAGCATGAACACACACACACACAAAAGATTATGTAAACAGCAAAAGATCTCGAACATCACGAGTTATTTGTATCATCTAAGAGTTTCAGTCTCAGGAACATCCATTGTGTTTGTGAACAACCCAAACCCAGCAGCACCACGAAGGCAAAAAGAGGACGTGTGTTTAGTAGACTGACCTCTGTGAAGTACTGCTGTATGAATTTATAGAGTTCTTTGAGGGCTGCAGCTTCATTGAACTCATTTTCATGTTTCTGAAAGAAAAACAAACATCCATTCACTACTGGATTACCCAGTGGCATTCATCTTTTCTTTTTTCTTTTTAGATTTTTTGCTAAAATGAACTTACCTTTGACTCCTGCTGTAGGAAGTCCTTGAATTCTGTGTCTGTCATCGGCGACTGCTCTCTGATCTGTCTGTAGTACGTCTTCACTTCAAGTTTAAACTGAGGAATGTCTTTGGCATAGAGGAGCTTGTTGGTCGGTGCGTGCTGGAACACAGGAATAATATTCAAGGTGTTTTATGAACTTTTATGCATTCTTGGTTGCAGATCTTCTGCGTGCAGATGCATGATTTTGTTTTCATACTATCCACCCTCTGAACCCTCGAGTAGTTTCTGGGTGTTTTTTGCACATTTTTACTCACGGTGGGCTCATTTTTCACTGCAATATAAAATGCAAATTAAAATTGTGCACCATCGTAGAAACTGACAGAGCTCATGAATGTTTTTTTTTTTGCAGTAAGGCAAAGTTGAATGTCAGAAATGATAGATAATAAAAACGGAATTTCTGCCATTATTTCACAAAAATAGAAACAACCTAAAATCAACTCGTCTCACGTTTGCCGAATTTTTAGTTTTTTTAAATGCTGTTGTAGGTGCACACAGTAAGGGAAATCTTAAATGAGATATGTTGGATAAAGTCATGATCATTAGCTTAGATGTTAAGTTTTCTGATAGAACGACGCGTCACACATGATTAATTCAAGGACTGTTGGAAAGTTTATGACCCAATCTGACAATTATAAATGATGTAATTTGGATGATTTAAAATAAAAAACAATAGCAAGCGGGCTGCAGGGTGGTGCAGTTGGTAGCACTGTTGCCTCGCAGCAAGATGGTTGCCGGTTCGCGTCCCGGTGGGGACACTGCAATCTTTCTGCATGTTCTCCCCCGTGCAGCGTGGGTTCTCTCCGGGTTCTCCGGCTTCCTCCCACACAGTCCAAAAACATGTTGAGGTTAATTGGTGATTCTAAATTGTCCGTAGGTGTGAATGTGAGTGTGCTTGGTTGTCTGTCTCTAAGTGTAGCCCTGTGATAGACTGGTTACCTGTCCAGGTGAACCTGCCTTCACCCTGAGTCAGCTGGGATAGACTCCAGCCCCCCATGACCCTAGTGAGGATTAAGCGGTGTATAGATAATGGATGGATGGATGGACAATAACAAGCTTTTGAAGTGGGTTTTGGGGTTTAGAGGGCTATCCACCACTGACTACATCTCTGCCTACTGCCTCAACTATAAAAGGAAAATTGCACTTCCTCATCTTCTTCCTGTAACAGTACATTATCGGTACTATATTATACTGTACCTTCCCCAGCTGGATCTCACTAAGAGAAAAGCAGTCCATGAAGGCCTGAGCGATGACAGACAGGCAGCCGTCCAAATGCGGAGTCTTCTCCATGTCAAAAACAAACTGAGGGTTTTTCAGGATGTTCACCCAGAAGCGCAACGGCAAGCTGGTGACGAGAGGACAGTCACAGAGGAAGAAGAACGGCTTAAGATTCTCACATCAGCAGACTTGACTCAAGGTTAAACACGCCACTGCTCTTGCATTGGTATTGAAATTCACGGTGAAGGTTTTCACACAGCTTTCGATCGCCCAGATGTACCTGTTGGTCTTCCAGATGTGCAGGACGTCCGGGTCGGTGATCTTCATGTTGTCTGCTTGAGTGTCCAAGAAGTCGAAGAAGTATTTGACAGCATGTGGAGCTTTGTTTTGCAGCATCCCCCAGATGGACCTGAAAAGGTTCTCCACAAATGAATGCACCGCCACCTGAAAGAGAGGAAGAACAAGCTCGTTATTTTCTGCAAAGAGGTGCAAAAAAGATCCTTTAAAGGTTCCATGTTGGGTCTGTTTCCAGCAAATTAGCCCCAGAATGAGTCTTTCAGCTTTTCAGAAAAATAGTTGAGTGTATGCTCGCTGACCCAGATATAAATGAGTGCATCACTTTTAACTTTCTCTGAGTGATTATTTTACACGGAAATATTACCAAAATAACAGCACAGTTGTTTTTGTTGTTGTTTTTTACATATTAGCATGTGGTGAGTTTGTCAGACAATAAAGCGGTTATAAAATCATGTAGTGGTTTCGTGGTGCAGACGCTGAAGGGACGGCTGGTTAACATGTTGTGGTGACGGGCTGCGTGTCAGTCGCTAATTCATACTTGTTCCGTTGTCTGACAACAGAAACAGAAATACATGTAGCTGAGAACAGCTTTAACAGGAAATTCAACTGCGTTCAAATGCAGCATGTGTGAGCACAGAGAGAAGTCTTGTTTCAAATGGCTCCTACAGTTGCCACCATCTCTGAATGTCCCTCAGCGTTACAGCTTCCACAGAGCTCGGACCAGTGGGCATACCATCAAAGCTAATGGTAATGCTAGCCACATTAGCGTATGATGTACTAACGCTATGGATTTTCCTATTGTTGTGGGGACATTGCCATCAATAATAAAAGCACTCCATTGGATGTTCAGTTTCTCAGATGCTGGGAGTGCATGGAGACTCTTGTGTTCACTCTAGTGAGCAACAGCAGAACATTTTGCTTGTGGTTGAGACATTTTAGAGTTCAGAGCAGCTCGAGAAAGTACATAAACCTGGTGGACGTGGAGGCAGTGGCCCTTCCTGAGCAGCTCACTGGAAAGCAGTGAGGAGAGAAGATTACAAGAAGTTAGAACAAAACAGCTACTGGATCCTCAGTAGCATCCCTACTGGCTTGTAAAGCTGGGAGGCGAGTAGTGTGGGGGCTTCAGAAAATGCAAGTAAGCATCTTCACATCTTAACAGCTTCTACTTTATACCCAAAATTTAGTTGGTTTGGTGGATTTTCACCACGTGGGACGTTACAAACGGAATGTCGTCCCGTCAGGAAGGACGACGGTACAATACAGTACACGCCCCGATTCTCACCAGAACTCGTGATTCATTTCCTGCCTAAGAAAGGGAAGATCAAAGTGCCTTTTGCTCTTTTTTTAAAACCTGAAAACAGAAAGTGCTTTACATTCTGTAAATGACAGTAAGAAGCATCAAACAGAGCGCTTCTATTTACATCATTACCACCACCACTGCTGCTGCTGCTGCTGCTGCTGCTGCTGACAAAAATACCCCAGTGACAGACTCTGGTATCAGTTCTGCTACTGCTGGTGTTGGTTTAAGCAAAATGAGGACAGTGACTGCTTCCTCTTGCCTTGGTGGAGAGCAGCTTGGTGAGGTGCACTTCCTTCAGTTTTAACTTCTTCCTCTCCGGGTTCTTTCTTTGGTCCTCCTCTACATCTGGATCAATCTACAATCAGGACACCAATCAAATCAGAACTTGGAAGTGTAGTGATTCGATAATTGCAGACATTAAACACAAGCTCTCTTACCAAATGGAAGTATTTTCCGGAAAAGTTCTCGTCATCTAGAGGCAAAAATGAAGAGGAATCAGCAGTAATAAACAGAAATGTTTTGCACTTATTATGGGCGTGTCATGTGAGTTTAGCCTGCTGTAAGAACTTTGCCCATCAAGGGAACAATATCAGCCAGAGTGTAAGTAGTCCAACAACAGGAAGAATAATGTTGGTAATGTGGTGGAAAGTGGAGATCTACTTGTGTTGCACTTTACAGCTGGGATGCTAGCCAGTCTGCCACATTTTGTGTCACACCCATTTGATAAGCCCATAAGCGATGCTCACACTGAACACTCAGTCACATTGCAGCCAGCACAATCAACACATCAGGCTCAATCTCTGCAGACTCGTCAGCACACGGAACAGGCTCATGTGGCATCATGGGACTTCTGCAGAGAGCTTGATTCCATGATGGAGCACGGGGACGAGAGGATCATCGAACAAAGACGCTCGTTACGTGGGATGTCAGACATGATTGTTCCACACTAATGCCGCATTCTCCACCGAGCTGGTTCCATTTACTGATAAAAGACTGAAATATGATACAAAGCTGAGACAGAAGACAGCCTTGAGGATATGTGACCAACCTCGATTGGTCACATATTGCTCTCAAGGCCAAGAATGAACTTCTTTGCTCAACATTTTTGCAGTTTTGCTTCCCAGCTCTCACCCTTCAGACTTCCCTGTGGACTCAGAGGAGGCTGGTTTTTCCTAGAAAGCATCTTGATTGTCGCGCCATCATCAACCTGCAGAAGAACAAACGAATTAGATAAATTTTACATTCATTTCAAAATGTAGCTGCACCGACTGCTACGGATCTGAGGAGCCCTGCGTTTCACAACTGGTTATGCAAAGGTCATGAAATAAAATTGACATTTAGATCATTGAGGCGTCCAGTTTCAGGTTTTTTTTTATATTTTATTTTGGTTTCTGTTTATGTAAGAGGAAACCACAATCAACTGTGACATCTAACCGATAAGTGAGTTTATACCGGTGACCCGGCTGTTGCTATAACACAACAACAAAAACAGTCAACTTTACATGACATTTGCTTTGTTCTACTCATTCATCTCGACAGTTACACTTGTGCACAGCTTCCAGCTCAATTAAAAATTTCTAACAAAGTTTTTTTAAGTTGTGATCTGGCTTTGTAATTTGGCTAACAAAGTCCAGGTCACCATGCTGTGATACAATTCACATAGGAGTGTTTTTTTTTTCCCAGTCAGCGATGGTGCTGATGGATGATAGACGTTGTACAAAAGACTCTATGATCACATTATGAAGCCATTACAAACCACTTGTCCTCCACGAGGCTTTTTTTTCTCTCTGTGTAAAAATCCTCTGCTCCTATTAGATGTAATGAAAAAATTGAGACAAAAGCTTCCCATTTCCTCTCACTGACACGCCGTCGTCCGTCGCAACCAGTTCAAAATGTAATCCTGCTGTTGTCTAACATGCAAGGCAAAAGATAACAGAACATCTCAAAGTGAAAGTAAGAATTTGAGGAAATGGGCTTTTAGCACAGAAGTAGCTGAAGTGACATCTATCACACTTCTTTTTTTTTTTTATTTTTAAATTACTTCTTGCTTCTAAACGATGCAGCCTTTTCCTTTAACATTAACGCTGCTGGTGTTATAAATATTAAGGGAAGCATTTGGTTTGTCTTTCACATTTTAAAGTTTTTGTCAAACCAATAATGAACATGTCATAAACTCCAGAAAGAGACCTGTAAACACACTGACAGTGGAAGGAGGACGTCTGGCTAACTGATCTCTGCCCACTGGCACCGATGCCTCCCCACCCTCAAGCTGAGTAAGACTGTGAACGCTGCAGTTGGCAAAATGCGCAGTTGCAGTGGGTGTATGTCAGTTTCTGTTCTCTTATACATGCACCAATCAACACACCACCTTAACAGTTTCTGCAGGATGTTGTTTTTTTTTTTAACAGCTTTTTTTTTACCCTACAGTTAATTACCTTGTAGTGCTTCAGCGTGTTGAGCATCGTCACCTCCCCAATAACCTCAGAGCTTGCGTCCACTTCCTCCATGTGAATAAATGACCCGTCCTTTTCATACTCTAATGGGAAAAGGGAAAGAAGTTAATGGCACGAAAAGGCTTTCCGTGATGTTAAAGAGGAATTTATGAGTATCAAATGTTGCATCTATTAGTTAATTTTAGGGCTTAATTGTTAAACACACTAAGCAAAATGAGAAAAAAAACCTGTCGGCAGCAGTGAAAGGTCTGTTTTCTTTAAAATAAATGACACCGGAGAGTGTAAAAACAAAGAATCATCGGATATTTCAACCTCCCGACCATCCTTGAAGCCAAATCAAAGGTCAAACTTATAATATTTAATAAAAATCACCTTATTCTAGATGTCTCATTTCAAAAATTGCAGAAAATAAACAGTTTGCCTTAGATGCTGCAATAAACTTAAAGTTAAATGCTACCCAGAGCAACAGAGATGGACTCAGCTGTGTCTTGTGACAAACACTCAGTGAGGATTCGATTGAACTGCAGGCAGTGGTTACACAGATAGTAGATAGGTATAGAAACAAAACAGAGAAACTGACCAATAAAATAAAAGCAGCATGACCTCAAACACAGTATAAAGTGGAGCAAGTTGTCATCAAGTTGTTGGAAGCCACATTCAGCATGATGAAACATGTGTGCAGGATGAAAAACACTGAGGTTGTGAAACTGTCCCTAGTATCATGTCTATAGTCTGTAGAGACACCATTTCTGTCTCGGTGTTGGTAACTCCTGGGGGCACTTGTACAAAATGTTGTATTTGTTGATTCCGTTTTTTCATTTTTTTTGGCAAAATCAACAATGAAATTTTTAATTTTTTTAAAAGGAAATCATTTATGGTGTTATGATTTGCTTTACTGCACAAAAGACATTTGTCAGTCCCCTCTACTTCCAGTCATGGCTGTGCTGTTTCCATAGAGATGCAGGACTTGATGCTGCAGTGACAAATGACTCCACAGTGAGTAAACATGTAACAGGGGCAAAGAAACGTCCAGAAACTACTCGGGTCTCAGAGGGTGAAAGAACAAAGCTGATGCAATTTTCTAGTTTTCTTTTTGTCAGCAATTAATCAGCTTCTCTTCCTGTTCTGTGGCACTGAAGCACAACATTTCTACACGAGATAGGAATCTTAGAATGACTCACAATGATACGGTTCAGTGGGACTGATTTATAAACCACAGTGCACATGTTCATCCTCGTAAACAAACTGAACTAATTTGTGGACAACAATACAGCTCTGTGCTCACAGCAGCTGAAGACACATGAGAGAAGACATGCTACTATCGCTTTGTATGTGGAACCAGCTATAAAAACTCTTAGCAATGATCAAAGTGAACAGACTAAATAAACTCGTCCGTTACTGACCGATAGAAACGTCCCCGAGGGTGGTGCTGAAGGGGAAGCCAAACTTGGCCTTGAAGGTGGACAGGATTTTCTCTTTGACCTGCTCCACGGTGTCACAGCTGAGAGCGCTGACCTCCAGGGGCTCGCTGACGCCTCCATCGCTGTCCACTGCGAACAGCGCCTTCAGCTTCTGTCCACAGCACAGAGACACACAGTCAGTAAGCCACTGCAACTCCTAATTAACAGCAAGAATGATGCATCGGTCAGAATTAAAGCCACCTTTCAGTTTGTGTCCCATGTTTCGACATTCTTTCAGTCATGAGCTTCGTCTGTACTGTGAACTATGAACTCTTTCTATACA
>NW_007578992.1:170415-181383 GCF_000690725.1 Stegastes partitus
AAAGCCTCAATGAAACAAAAGATGTTTTCCTGCTTTCAGGAAATGATGATCAGCTTCATCATTCCAGGGATCCGAGCAGAGAGGTGTGGTTAATGAAAGCCAGCGGCATCAGTCTCCATCCTATTTCCCTCTACACTTTGGTGGCTAATGCACACGCTACCTAATGGATGGAAACGAGCGCTGAAGTGAGATAGCGGTTTGTTAGATTAGATTAAACATTCATGGTCGAGTCAGCGCAGCAGCAGGGGGAAGGAAATGCAGCAGATGAGGGTTAGGGGATTTTTGGAGCGGTATCAGAAGATAATTCAGATCATCTTGTTGGTTTGCAGCTTGTGTCAAAATATTGCAAGTGTGTGCTTCGTGTCCTGGAATCTAAATCATGTTTAGTAGCAGCGCCTCATGAATGCAGGGCGGTGCATTAGTGTGTGTCTTGTCAGATTAAAAATGCATGCAGCTGCAGCTTATTACAATTGTACAGTTTCATTTGACAGATGCTTTTATCCAGAGCGACGTACATCTGAGTACATTATCACTGTCAAAAAACAAATAACTTGCAGGACTTATTATGTACTTTCTGTGATTCTTGAAACATTACAGCCCCTGAAAACTTGGATTGAAATCTTTAATTGTGACTGAACAATTAAATTGTGATCTATTTACAGCTTAAGAGTCAAAAACAACAACATTTAGTTCAGTTTTCATTCCCTCCAGGCAAAAAGGTGATCAGAGGATAGCAACGTGTGACATGGGGCTGAACAATCGACATCACAACATCTAAATCAAACACAATCAGATATTTCTGCCTAACCCGTCCGCTCTTGTGTGACATTACATTTCTTTTTTTAAAACGGAGCCTTCCTCAATTGAAACGAAACAGCGCAAACAGGAAAATATGTCACGTGACTAAAAGAAAAGTGTTGTAACGTTGCTACAGAATGCAACACGCTAACACACTAACACTCACAGCTAACTGAAAAAAATGGACACAGATCACTGAAAGCACCCTTAACCCACATTTGAGCGTCGCTGTCACGCCCACAGACAGACAGAATTTGCTGACAAGTTGAAGTTATGTTTCACCTTCAGGTGCACGAAGTCTCGCAATCGGTCACTTGTTAATAATCCTGCTTTCATTTTTTGACTGCACTAAACATGTCACTGTGTAAATATGATCTAGAGGAGACGACTTCACACGGAGCTGCACAAAAATCAGCCTCCACCCTGATAACTACAACTAAATATTCATTTTTTGTTAACTAATGTTCCCTTATATTGTTTTCAGTCGGTTCTGTTATTCTAACAGACAACTTCTCGACAGTATTTTCATTGACACACTTTAAGATGATCAGAAAAGTCATTAATTTACAACCAGGCAGCATCGTTACTGAGCTCGTTACTGAAATACATTCGCTTCTAACACTTAAAACGAAGAAACCGGTTTAGATTAGCCACAATCTTGAGCTTGATTTTACACAATTAAAGACTTTAAACTATAAATTAATGCAGAAAAGGCACAAATTCATAATTTAATGTTGATAAAAAATCACCAAAATGCAAGAAATTAATGTTTGATGCTCAAATTTCTGAATTTTTGAAATCAGCTGCTACAACTAGAACCCGCTCAGAACAGACCTTCATCGTTCAGTTCTAAAGAAAGTCCAGTTGAAATGTTCTGACTGTGTTTAGGCTCCACATCTACAGTAAGTTTCATGAATTTCATCCGGGTGGTTTTTGTGGATCTTTCTGTTGACGAGCAGCTTTAAAAGTGAACAGGATTAAAACAGAACCTGGTTCAGGTTAATGTCAGTGTTTGCTTCCTTATCTTTTATTTTCTAAATGACAACACCTCAGGACTCAGGAAGTCACTTGAGCTTCTCGATTCACTTTCTAACAACGAGCACACTGAGCAGCTGACACTAGAACAAGTTCGTAACGCTTCATTTTAAATAGTCGCACAAACTTAGCTGTTGGTTGTCAGATTAAAAACCTCGCTATTTTTAGCGTGTGAGTCGCTGCTCGAAGGTTTTGACATTAAACATTGAAACCACCTGAGCAGCAGGTGCCTGTCAGTGGTTTGAACAGCATAGCTAGTCAGTCTACATGTGAGTTGTTTTTATTTTAAAGGTAACTTTCCAACCTAATTTTAGGGCTAAATGAACCAAAACGGCTATCCAAGTCAGACCAAGCTCGTGCTCATGTCTTCTTTACACGTATAGAAGTAGGGCGTGGCAGTATATTTAGCTTATTTCATCTGAGAAAAGTTCAAGGGTTCAACTTCCTTTGCTGTGAGTAGCTGCTTCCTTTACCAGGCTGCCACAGCTCAAGTCTGTTGTTTTAGCACCAGCATGTCTTCTCACTTGTTCACGTTGTCTGTCTGCTTCCACATCTGACAGGATGAGAGTTTAGTTTTTTTTGGCCAGTGTAGTTTTTCTTGAGGAAATCAAACAAACAGCTGCTGCAGTTGAGCAAGCATTCAGTAGAAATGGTTGTTTCCACGATGGCAACATCTCATTTTTCCACTGGTGATAGGCCAACTCAAGCCCGAGCCTGTTCTAATGATTCATACGTAGTTTCCGATCACCAGAGCTCCTTCTCAGCTGTTAACAAACACGTTTCAGTCTCATTTTCAGCCTTAATATTTTCAGTTTCACTTGAGTCACCAATTTCCTTGAAGCTGTTTTCTACACAGAAACTACAAGAATCCATCTCAAATACACACAAACACAATTCCTGTAAGCAGTGAAGTTAGACTGGATTTTTTTTCCATTTGTACGGGCACAGGACAGTGCAGGTACATCATAAATCTCATGCTTATTTCTAAGAGTCAACTCTATAAACATGAGGTGGTTATTAAAGGGGAAGCAATGAGTGTCTACTTAGAGATGGGTTTTAGGAACAATTTTAGAAATACTCCGAAACGTCCAGGAAATAGATTTTTCAGAAATGCCCTGCTTTGAAAAACAACCTTAGAAACACATGTAGGAAGCTGTTCAGTAACCGCTGGAGTTTGATCAGGTGTGAAAAACCCAAAGAATCTGACCCACAATCTGTAAACTTAAACTGTGTCCATGTAAAGACTCAGGGATATATACGTACAAGTCAATGCAGCTTGGCAACAGTAAACCAAATCTGTAATGGCTTTGTGTGTTTATACATGTGCAGTAAAAGGACCACCGTGACCCAACTGTGAACATCCATATCCCTCAAAAGAAACATAAATGTTTTTATGTGGACGTCTGGAGATTCACAAGCATGACTACTCTAACATGGGCGGTTGTTTTGTCGTGAGACAGATCATTAGTTAAGCACAGTTTTGCACTTAGCAAACCAGCTGACCAAAAACAGAACTACGAATTAGGAAGTCGTAATACATGCTTCTACATGTATAAGCACAACTGACTGAACTTGTGACGGAGCAATATGCAAATGTAGCATGAACTGTGTGGTAGCTATGAGACAAGCAAACCTCCACACACGAAAAGACTTCTTGTTTGGGTTGAAGTAATCCGCTCGAGAGTGCAAATCTGTGTGTGTGTGTGTGTGTGTGTGTGTACCAGGGAGCTGAAGTCCTGAGCCTGCCACAGCAGCCAGTCCTCACTGAGCGTGTACAGAGCTTTCTCTGTCACACAGTCCACCGGCCCTTTGGCGATCTGCTGCGTGAGAGCACTCACCATCAGGAAGAGATGCTGGCCAACAGTCTCCTGCACAAAACCAGAAATAGGAACTCAGACAAGACACAGAGGCTGTGGTAACTTTGCACAAAAGCTTTCAGTGGTTGATCAGAGCAGTAAAGTTTTTTTTTAAAACTTTTTTTCCCCCCTCTGGGTTTATTGCGGTTTGTGCCGGCCTGTGACCAACAAGGTGGGATTTAGAAGCAACATCACATGAGCTGTGCAGATGCTGCTAGAATTAGGACTGTCAGACACCTCTATGAATAACAATCCGTGTCTACACGGCGTGCGTGCCACACAGTCAGACACCGTTAAGTAGCGATAATGAACTGTGAACAACTCCCATCTGATAACACACAGCCGTGCAGAGGTTATGTTCATAACCATGGTAATGACTGATGATGTGGTTCACCAAACAACTGAAGCAAAACTTGTAGTTTCTAAACTGATTCTAAACAGCCTTCAGAAGAGTCAGAGAGAAAGTCAGTCTGGAAAATAAAGTGAATGTTTGGTTTTACCACATTTTGGCAGGATCTCCATTTAGTTTGTGTAGCTCAGAACATGTTCCTGTTTACATCACACTCTCTTTTATGTCGATACACAACATGTCCTAGTATTTCAACGAGCACAAATGTGAGTCAAAAGTGAAAATAAACAAGGCCAAAGTCTGCAGTGACCTGCTGATGCTAAGCAGGTACAATCATCAGTCAGCTCCCTTGTTCACCAGCTCTGTTTGGCATCCTACCATGCTAACCCTCACTATTTAGCATGAAACAGAAAGTACAGTTCAGGCTGATATACAACTGTAGCCACAACAGCCTAAAGAACTTCATATTTATTAGAATTTGTTGACTGGCATGTTTCAGCCTGATGTAAACCAGGTTTGTGAAACACTTCGACCGACCTCTGGGCCAAAGTCAATTAATCACCAAAGTCATCTGGGAACCATTAATGTGGTGACTTGTGCCAAGTAGCTGGCTGAGCTTTTCATTCAAGTTCTATAGAAACAGCAAAGTGGACAACAGACCCGGAGGAAGCCGTAGAGACAGATGGACATCCAGTTGGTCAGCAGCTTCTCCACGGTGGACTCAGTGCGTCGAAGCAGCAGTTTGGGCTGAGCGTTACTGTTCCGCTGCATCAGATCCTTCAGCAGAACCTCCATCACCTCGGTCAGGTACGACAGGTTGCCGTGAAGCGCTACGGTGAGCAGAGATGCCAACGAACACCTGGAACAGAACAGACGAAATGAAGAACAACACATAGATACAAGCAGCTATGCAGGAGAAAAGAGGAAAACAATATTTAGCCAAAGCATTGCTGAATGGATTCATGGATATGGTAAGAAGGCAGTGAAGACGTTTAGCAAACAGAGACAGAGCTGAAAAGGAGAATAGAAGTGACGTGAGTAGGTCGGTAAGTAGATAGCACTGAAGATCTAAGAATCAAAGTGAAAGGGGATAAAATTAACTAAAAGAAAAAAAACAATAAGACGACAGCAATCTACGGAAGCCGAGAGCCGTCATGGCCGCACATTTTTTTAAACGGCATTTTCTCGAGATAACGAGATAATTATTCCGTTATCTCGGGAAAACGGCGTTCGTTTTCTCGAGATAACGAGATAACTATCCCTGGATACTGATGCCTGTTTTTACAAACAAACGAGTGACGCTCTGGAGTGCAGCAGTGACTTTGCCAAGAACAGACTGAAAATGTCAGATCGAGGATCATCATGAGATGATGGATTTAACACAAACACCAATTATCTCGTTATCTGGAGAAAACGAAGTTGGTTTTCTCGAGATAAATTATCTCATCTTCACGAGAAAACGATTCTTGTTATTCCGAGATAATGAGAAAATTAACTCGTTTTCTCGAGAAAACGGTGAAGAAAGAACAGTAGCGGAAAATGACCGCTCTCGGCTTCCATAGCAATCAAGAAAAAAACAGCAGGAGAAGAATAAAAACTAAAACCGTAGTACTAAAATAGACAGATGGTTACATAGAGACAATAACAGAGGGGTTCATAAGAACAGTAGAAAAGCAGAAAAAGAGAAGATCAGTCGGCGCAAACACAAATCAGATCACAATTCTCTGTCACTAACGCTTTCTACCTGCATGCAAGAGACGGTCGCACACAACACATCATCACAAACTGACTTGTCTTTGATGGTGAAGCTCTTCTTCTCCTCCAGAGCGTGCACCATGGAGACGAGGAAGAGCTGGTCCTTGAGCAGCCTGGACAAACTGTGGCAGCACTCGTCCAGCTGAACCTTCACCACGTCCTGATTCCAGGTCAGACACAACACAATACGTCACCGACAGTCACCAAACTGGAACAGACGTCAACAGCAGCCGAGTCAAACCCTCACCTGACCGATGTCTCTGATGCACGAGTTCCTCAAGGAGTCGCTCTAGAAAACAGAAAGAGGGTTCTGTTAATCTGGCAGCGATGGTGTGTATTTGATATCTCATACAGCAGGGTTTTTTTTAGATAGATGCTTTGTTTTTTCCAGCTTCACGTTACCTCAGGAAAAAAAATTCTGGCAGCAAAGTGCTTGTAGTCCAGGAAAGGGATGGCCCCGACATTTTCCATTAGATCAGCTTTCTCTGTCTGCAAATCCACAAAACCTGCAGAGGACACTTGAGTGAAGCTGCTTGTATGGACGATAGACTACATGGACGAAGCAGATTACACATTTGGAATCGGGTAAAGAACAAGCAAGCATCAGTTTGTAGGTCACACATGAAAAGGGGTAGTGAAAATGTCTGACTATAAGTGTGCACTTGTGCTGATCTCACCCCTCTACAGGTCTAATGCTGATCAGTACAGATGCAGCCTTGCATGGAGAGCAATGTGTTTGTAACGCTCAGTCTGCTGAACATCAACTGCTATTTGCGTGACAAGTTTAATATCTTTAAAAAAGGAACCAGTTCTGGACATTTCACTTCCGAAGAAGGAAGTGCATGTGTGTGTTTGTGACAGTAAAGATGGTGAAGTGGTATAAACAGGCACCAGTGTGTGATCAGGCTGAGTCATTTAGCACATATGATCACACTCTGTAGTTCCAGAGTGGTAGCATGTTGCAGAAAACACTGGTGCAAATGAGCAGAGGAGGTTCAACACATCACATCGTTTAATGTGGAAAATCTGCGTACAAGACTAAAATATCAAAATGCAAAAGTGTTCATAGCAGCTATTTTTTTCTCTTAATTAAAATCCCCGTTAAAGAACCAGGATTCACCTCAGACATGATGTAGTAGCACGACTGAGTCATCGATAAAGACAGTTTCAAACCCATTTTTCATTCGATTCATGGTGCAAATTGATGGGTGCAAACTCAGAAATTTTCTTATAGCGCGACAGTGACCATAAAGAAACGTTTCTGTGGGGTCCCATGTGCAGGGCTACAGTCCCAATGTGGAGGTCATGAGTTCGAATCCTGCTCATGACCCTTTCCCACATGTCCTCCCCCCATTCTTCTCCCCTACTTTCCTGTCTCTCTCTCACTGACACTATCCAATAAAGGCACAAAGGCCAAAAATATAACTTAAAAAAAAAAAAAAGAAACGTTTCTGCGGCCAAATGTTGAAACTCATAGCCGTGTCCACTCTGCAGAGTAGCTTTCACACGCCAGACTGTGCTCCCCAGTGTTTTTCTGGTGTTGTATTTCAGGTCAAATGTCACAAATTGTCACATATTTGAACAACTGTTAACAAAGAAATGTCCCTGCTGGAATTACTAACACTCCAAAATTCAGATTTGGACTGAGTTTGGCCACAGCGACCCATCACGATCTTGTTGAGGTTTTCAGATGACAAAGCGTCCATCCATATATAAAGGGTGTGTTCCAATATCTACGCTACTATTTTGTATGCCAAAAAAGGATTCACATAAAAACTACATCACCAGGATGTCCTTCTACATTTGAGTCAACCTTGCTTTTCTGGCCGTCCTGATCCACAATCGTTTGAGTAGCGGACGATATGTCACAAAGTCGTACGTCCCAGTTGTGTACATACTGCATGAAACAGTGTGTACTTGGGAAGGACTGTAACTGTAGTACACATCAAAAGTAAAAAGTAAAAGTAAGCAGTTTGGAATGCCTGTGGTTTAGCACATTAGCCCCCCAAACACTGATTAGCACCGAATAGAAAGTACAGCAAATTAAATCATTTATTAATTATGACGGGGGAAAGAAAGCAGTAAAAATATGCAAAAATGAAGCTTTCTTCAAATGTTCATGTGGTATTACTTTCTATTTCCTGAAGTACACTTGTGATATCTCTTAATTTAAGATCTGTAAGTTTTCACTGACGCCCAAGCACATCCCTGAGGTAGAACATTTCCACCACCGGGTTCAACAGCTGTTTTTTTTTTTTCCTCCACTTTGGTAACTGTGGCCAAAGGGCTCTATCTGAACTTTGCTGTTTTGGAAGTACGTGCTGTCACATTTTTATAAAACAAATCAAAATGTTCTTTGTGCACATAACATAATCAGATGACAAGTAGGAGTTCCTTCTGATGACTCTTTATGTA
The DNA here is from genome assembly GCF_000690725.1 of Stegastes partitus. Classification (NCBI taxonomy): domain Eukaryota; kingdom Metazoa; phylum Chordata; class Actinopteri; family Pomacentridae; genus Stegastes; species Stegastes partitus. Next base: position 178,624 of record NW_007578992.1, read on the forward strand.
GATCAGATAATACATTCTGCAGCTGATGATCCCTAATGACAATCATCACGTGCGTTAACCTTTTAATAAAGATTCCTGCTTTACGTCTGAGCTATCCACAGCCACTGACAGTGAGATCTGCAGGGAACTCGCCTTGTATTTAACTGCTGTACTACAGAATGATACAGAATTTGTGACTGACCCTGTCTGATGTCGTTCCTGACATCGAGCTCCAAGTCGTGCATAAACTTGTTCACCTTTGCATTGAGCTTCCTCTGTTGGCTTCGGTAGACAATCACCACCACTGAAAGACACATTTTGCACACAAACGTTTAAGCATTTGACATGTATGCGTGGTAGTGCGCTAAAATGGGTTTAAATCACTCAGGCCTACTTTGCGTGCTTACCAACAATAATGCAGGGGATGAGGAGAAGAACAATCAGCATCAGAAAGATCAATGCTGAAGATTTAGGCTTCCGTATCACCTCTTTGTCTCCATATTTTATCTGTAAAAGACAATGTTCACACTAACTGGTATCTGGTGCTACACTGTCATGTTGTACAAAATGTGTATTTCATCTCTGTACAGTGTAGTATGACTGTAAGATTTACCGACAGATGTTCAAATTTATCGTAGAGTGAGCTTTTAATCTCACAGGTGAAAAAGTCAGTCACATTATCGGTGTCTTTGGATTCCAAACTACAGGTGTACTCGTTTTCACCTTGGACCCCTGACACTGACAACTCTGCTTCCGTCATCTCCAGTTTGTCTGCCTTTTTCTGAAATCAGCACGGACACAAAATGCTGACTTTTCATGAACTAGCATCACATGTTTGTGCATTTAAAAAAAAAACAACCATTACCTCTATGGTGATGCGGACATCATCCCCTATTTTTATGGATGTGAAGCTGGTAAACTCAGGGTCTGGATAGTAGGTCAGCGTTGTGGAGCAGGCCAGGGTTTCATTGGCTACTTTCATAGATACGGTGCTGCTAGAAATCCCCGGACTGTTTTCAGCTGCAAGCGAGTCATAGATGATAGTCTGCAACGATTTTAAATACATTTTGTGTCATCTATAATGTAATCTGAATAGGGCTGGAGTAATATGGTGATCACGGTGAAGTGTTAGAGGTGCACTCAAACTGTTTCACTGCTAATATCACATTTTAAGCTACACACTTTACATCGGTAACTTTAAATACGCTGGAGTCAAGATGCAGATAAATATTTGTGCACTAATGTAGCTCTTACTATTGTTGTGTATAAATATATTATATCATGTGTGAAGTATAGTCCTTAAGGTTTAAAATATAAAAGAAGTTACATATATGCACATAGTCATGAAATGTTTTCTTTTGAAGAAGTTGCTTGGGTCTGTTTCTTTTATAGTTTCACAGGACGAACAACAGACGGAGGAAAAGAAGTCCATATAAGGATGCAACCATTCAGTGTGATGAAGATGGGCCCCAATCAGTTGTTTTACGACCTGACCAGGCATCACGTGACTGAGTAGTAAAAAAGAAGGGTCAGAGGCAACAGGAGTAGTCTTGCTTTGTCTGATGCCAGGGAAAGTTTGACCCAGAGCTCTGTAATGCAATATTCATGTGTAATTAAATTGATTGATTGAGACCGAATTGAATCCGATCTCATCTTTAGAAACGAACACGCAGAGAAGACAGTAATTCTCAATACTATCTACTCCACCATAAGCAGTGTTACATTTTATCGTCATCGCTGAGTGTTCACAGCATTGGTTTGCTGCTAAAACACTGTGTGGAAAAAGGAACTGCTCTGACAGACACACATCTGTCACAGAACAGGACAAGGTTCTTGGAGACATTGTGCTTTTATAACCTCCCAACAGTAAACAGCTATGCTTTGGCTCCACTCTTAAATGCATAAAGTTAGCCGTTTTATCTTACATGCAGTGGAGCGTGGCGCAGCAGAACTGACGTGCATGCAGATAATCGTGCAGTTCAGAGGCGGAGAGTGCAACCAAGGCCGTTTACTAAATTTACAGATGCCCCCTGAATGCCTCACATGCACCAGTAGACGCTGCTGTGTAGCTCTGCAGTGAGAAGCCTCCACTTGAAAAGAGTGAAATAAGGTGTTCTAATGTCAGACTTTCCTCAGCTGAAACAGCGTGAGATTTTCTACTTGGACTGGCTGCTCAGAGACGCAGACAGACTTGTGAAACCGCTGAAAAACCTTGACAGACCAAAATAGCTGCATGCTGCGGCCCTGTGTGAAATGACACACAGTATATTCTGTAATTGGTCAGGTCGTAATATAATGTAACAACGGCATGGCGTTATGTGACATGACATAATTAATGTGAGACAACAATTCAACGGGACGCTGAGCGCGACTACAGACGCACCTCATTGCTGCTGTCTGTGGGAAGTCTGACTTCCTGTGGGGCGTGGCTGTGGACGATCCCTTCCACAAACTCCAGGTGGGACCCCAGGAGTGTGATCTTCCTCTTCCCACTGCAAAAAGACGCAGCAGCCAAACAGAGAAGACTACATTTATTACAGATTCTATTCCAGTGAGGGAATTTTCTCAAGATGGCGTCCACTTGTGGATTTTGTACGAGAGTACTCCACATATCAGAGTGATGTGACTCATCATGAATATCCACAACAAATGTTCTGAAGACTGTTGAGATGATGGGCTGAAAAACCAACAAATATCGCCCTGCTTAGAGCTTGTAGCTAGCTTTGTAACCAACCTATGCTCATGTGATAACTGTTGTACCTCAAGCACACGGTTTTCATT
>NW_007578992.1:181420-183633 GCF_000690725.1 Stegastes partitus
ACCTCATTGCTGCTGTCTGTGGGAAGTCTGACTTCCTGCGGGGCGTGGCTGTGGATGATCCCTTCCACAAACTCCAGGTGGGACCCCATGAGTGTGATCTTCCTCTTCCCACTGCAAAAGGAAGCAGCAGCCAAACAGAGAAGACTACATTTATTACAGATTTTATTCCAGTGATGGAATTTTTTCAAGATGGCGTCCACTTGTGGATTTTGGATGAGAGTACTCCACATATCAGAGTGACGTGACTCATCATGAATATCCACAACAAATGCTATGAAGACTGTTGAGATGATGGACTGAAAAACCAACAAATATCGCCCTGCTTAGAGCTTGTAGCTAGCTTTGTAACCAACCTATGCTCATGTGATAACTGTTGTACCTCAAGCACACGGTTTTCATTCCAGTTTTTCTCAGTCGCTTTAGTACATTTCTCAGATCAGAATTGAAATTCTCAAAACGACTTGTTCAATCTTCACATCATTGTGTCACTTGTGCACATCACAGAAGCAGTTTGTCATTTCTTTGAATAAGTTCTAAATGCTTTGGTACATCCATGCAAATGATTGTGTACAGCTCTCTGCTGTTTCCTACATTATCGATTACTTTTGTCATGTTGGTCAAAATGTATTATAATGGGTCTCTGTTGAATAGTCTCACCCTCCACAACATCTAGACATTAGTTCATGGCATAAGTCTTGCTTGTCATGCAAAAAGTCAAGCATATTTTTATACATTTCCTTTAGACTTTTTTTCTACATCTGTCCTAAATTGGTAATTGCTCTCAGGTGAATCTTGAGTTTCTCTTATGAAGGGAAACGTGTGTGGCATCACATAGATTAACCAATGATAGACCAGTTTTCTGAAATAACTCAAAGGTGCATCTTATGATCCATCAACTGGCAAGTATAGAGGAAGACTGCACTGGAATTCCTACAGTACTATATGTACAGTTTTCCCTAAGGAGATTGTCCTATGTACACATTTCTACTTTATTTTTTATTTTTTGTCTTGGTGCTATGCAGTGCTGTCTTTTCCTTTCTGCATCGCAGTGACATGGTCTGTCAACAAATTACAGTACAAGCAGTAAAAACCTAAATGTGAATCTTGTCCAGTCTCTTGCAATCAATCTCCCACATACTCATAATTTACAATAACTGTCATCAAAACTTCAGCCATAGTTTCCATCAGAACATCCCTCCAGAGTACAGTCTTATCCATACACATTGACACAAGGACTTGTCATTCTGATGCCACAGACATGTTCACTGACACAGATCTTTAGTTTTGGAAATGAGCAAAGGATTTTGAGCAAGTAACTGCCTTTTGCAGGTCATCCGTGGTGTTTTGCTATTCGTACGAATTGCTTTCAGAAATGCACTTACTGTTTTGCAAATGTCGAGAAGGATTCGAGAAATGAACCGAAGTGACTGAGAAAAACTGTAAAACGCTAACCTGAACTGATTTGAAATGCAAAAACAAAAACATAAAATGACTCTTTCAGTTGCTGCAGCTAAAAAGGGAAGTGGTCCTATGTTGAAAGAAATCGCTTTTAGGGAAGTGGTTCTTTCCCCACTAGATAACCCTCAACCTGAAAGCATTCCTCAGCTGCTGACATCGTTTTCTAGACGAGGTTGCAGCAAATTCCACTAAAGTCAGTGACAAAGCACTGAGGTTGATCCAAAAATAGCCGTAAGTTTTAGCTGCCATTTTTCGTAGTTGTCAGTTTTGGGCGTGCTGCCATGGCCATTTGTAACATCAAAGTATCTATTCAATCATCTTGTTAGTTCATAATCAACTATTCTATGGTCGACGTATGGATGTGGTGATGGCAGGATGCTACATGTGTCACTTCAAATTTGTTGCAGCTTCAACTGAGCTTAGTTTTACCACTTTTAAGTTCTTCCACTCAGTATTTTGCTATTTAAGCACAAAACATATCTTATCAGAAATCCAAACATACCTGATCCAGGTACTGCGGGGTTTAATGTCGGTGCAGGACGGCGCTGAGCGGTAGGTGATTTTAGTGTTGCCATGGCAACTGCCATCTGGGAGCAGAACGCACACTTTGACCACACCTTTAATATCTGTACTGGGAATGTGGAACGTCAGACTCGTGCCGGTGTTGTTCCACACAGGAGATCTGACCAGAGCACACAGAGAAACATCATGTCAGCGATAATGTGCAGAAACCCTCAGAACCGTAAATCTTTCTC
>NW_007578992.1:183857-211951 GCF_000690725.1 Stegastes partitus
CTATCACAGGGCTACACTTAGAGACAGACAACCAAGCACACTCACATTCACACCTACAGACAATTTAGAATCACCAATTAACCTCCACATGTTTTTGGACCTTGTGGGAGGAAGACGGAGAACCTGGAGAGAACCCACACTGCACTGGGAGAACATACAAACTCCACGCAGAAAGATCCCGTTCCCCCCACCCGGCGACCTTCTTGCTCCGAGGCAACGATGCTAACCACCGAGCCACCTTCCAATCATTCAAAACTATTTAACAAAAAATATTTAACTTTAAATTTCTGAAACCTGAAAACAGAAGAAGCTTTGCTTAATTTTCAAATTTGCAATTCTGAGAAACAAGTAGATTTTACTTTCAAGGGAAACGCCCTGTGTTAAAATGTTTAGGACTTCCTGAACTAAATTTTGGTCCTGAAATGTGGAAAAAGCCTCCAAACCGCTTAACGCAACTCTCAAATACGTTGCTTGCACATGCCAACCTGTTAATGTGACAACATGCAGTTTAGACTTGGGTTGAAAGTTGTATATAAATGTTACAAAGTCCGACCTATTAGGATTGCTGTCACCACGGAGGTGCCTATTTAGACATGACGCCAACACATTCAGAGATCAACAGAAAGGTGTGCATGTCTGAAAGGGGCTTTATAGTTTCCACAGGTATAGTTGTAGGGTTGTCTGTAAAGTGCCTCACTCTTGTGGAGTACAGTCCAGGTCCCCCTGGATCCTCACTCTGCTCACTTCTCTGAGGTTTCGACCTGACAACGTTGCATGGTTTCTGCCGTGGAACGACACGACACTGGGTGTGATGGAGGAGATCTCTGGCCTCTGACAGCAAAACACACACAAATAACCAGCTTTAATACAATAATGCTGGTGTTATAAACTCTACTGAATGTGAATAAGGTGGGTTCAGACTCACAGAAAAGTTTTTCCCGAAATCCATCTTTTGGCAAACGCTGTCCTGCATCAGGAAATAGGAAGAAATTCAGCAGATGCTCATGATAGTCACTGTACAGGTACTATTACAGTTGATCCAGGAGTTAACGACAAGTGGGCATAAGAAGTTACTCAGCATGTAAAGTCAGGATGGTCTCGGTGTTGCTGGAAGTTGTTTTCTCTCTGTTCTAAACAAAGTTAAACCCAGTCTTTAATCCACGAGGCAAGGCTGAGTATAAAGGTCAATTCCAAGCATAAGAATAAAAAATATTAATTTTATAATAAATCTGAATGAACAAAGTCAGTCTTGCTCCAAGCAATGCATGTTTGGTACTGCTGAGAAAGGAATAACTTAGTCTGAGCTTGTGAGGAAAATTACAAACGAATCCTCTAATTCTCATTAATTCTTCTCTTTCTAGCAAACTGCTTGATATCTTGTAACTGTTTGTGCTGACGCATGTACTGTTTGTATTCTGTGGTACACAGAACAGCAGTTTTTAGCAGATAATAAATATCTGAATTTCAGAATATCTTTCACAATCTTCAAATGTCTCAGAATTTGACAAAGTTAGATTGATGCTGCACATGTACAACATGTAAGAAGTGTAGAAAAGTCTGCATTTGATAGACATAGAAAACATGCAGCATTACATTCCCCTCTCCTTCATTAGCCCAGGAACAGCCGCTTTTGCTCCATCCACATCCAGCCTTGATACACTGCTGGCACCTGAGGAGACAACAAGCACATGCTGGTGGTGATCAGAACCACAATAAAACCACTACTATGGATCACAGTGGCTTCAAACACAACAAACAAAGAAACCACTAAACCGTACACGTCCTGACAGGTGATGAAAGAGTCTCAGCAATAAGGATTTATGAACTTGTGTCAATCATGATCATTTCTACACTGATCCACTTGACTGAATGTGCACTTCAGCTTCAACCTCTGCTCTTATTGAAGATGTGATTCCAGCAAATGTCTTTGAGTTCTTGAAAAAATTAATGGACTTACAAAACAGAACTTGGTGGTCCACTGATGCCAGAGCAGTTGGTGACTTCCAGTTGTTCCAACAGATGCGTTTTCCCAAGTCTCATCTTTAATACGACAAGAAGGCCTGTAAAGCAAAATCAATGACATGAATGTCAAAGTTCTTTCATTGTTTTGGCAATACACGCGTTGTAAGAACATATAATGACACGGACTTGTAAAGTGTTAGAGTCAGATCCTACTGAAGGAACTATATGGAATCACATGTGTGTCAATGGAAAGTAAAAACCTGCATCTTGCAATCAAGTTATTTGTATAATCATGTAAACTGTTGTTCTTTTACTTTTTCCATAATATGATACATTAGGAATACAGTTTCCTCCGCTGCTTTCTCTCTAATCAGACTTTTGCCATCACTGTCTACTTTGCAGTCACGCTGCATTTGTGCTGCCTGACGTTTCGTTTGCACTTCTGATACAACCCTCTCACATGGGCAGGTTTCTTCAGGGGTTTGTTTCTATTGGATAATATGTTTTCAAGGAACAGCTCATTGTCATTATGTCTGCCTTTTTTCATCTGTTTGCCTCTTTCCTGCTCTCTCTGCTCACATATATTGCAGTTTAATAATGAAATGAATCTGTTACATATTTGTAACTGGTCTGCACTGCTAAGATCCAGATTTTATAACATTATTTGACGAAATCACCACACACATAAGTTAATGACAGGAAAGCAAAACCTCGAGCTTGCGGGACTGGTATCCAACTGTATGGAAGGTAGCTCAGGCTTGTCCAGTACGTTGCTCTATTTTTTGCTGGGTGCCGTTTTAAAAAACAAGTCGCTGAAGGGGTCTGAAAAGTTGCTACATCAAGCAACAAAATCGCTAAGTTGGCAACAATAGCTGCAATGACGCATTGAGCTGTCACTCAAAAACTCAATAGCCAATGGGGATGCGTGCCTATCAAGCCCGCCTACCTGTGTTCGTGTCAGAAGTGCAAACAAAAAGTCAGACACCACAAATGAAAGAGCCATCAGTGATGGTGTGTGTCCATAGCGGGCGCTAGACAGTGTCGCAACATATGATTGACAGGTGCTCACCTATAGAAAACCAATACAGGCTCCGCCCTCTTACAGCCCTACAAACGCTGCCTGCACCTGATTGGAAGAAGGCTTTTCTGATGGTTATCTTTTATCTGGGCTCAAGACTAACTTTTTCAGTAAGGGCAGTTGGTGGCACCAGCACATGATTTAGCCGCCCCCTTCCACCCCCCACACCCTTATTTTGGAACAGAACAATTCATCCAACTTGCATGCTGATGATTAGCTGTCTTTTCAAAACCTAGTTTTGCACTGATGTAAAGATTGCCAGTGATTACAGACTTACAATTTGTAAAATATTTTAATCCAAAAATATGTTCCTTTTGACCCACTCTTTATCTGATATCAGTCCCATAAACTGGTCAGGCTTAACTCCTTCCTTGCAGGCGAAGGTAAATGCTAGCCAGGCAGCTGCAGTTCACGCAGACAGCTGTGAGACCAAAATGTTGTTGGAAAAGAATGAAATAACGCATTTTGCTGTCAGATGTGGCTGTGTCAAAGTGATTTTTGCCTATATGGNTCATCAACTTGATGAGTCCAGTCATTGAATCTGAATCTACCTATGAGAGCGTTCACATGAAAGAGGTGGTTCCCACCAGGAGACGTAACTGTAATCCTAAACCAATGACAAATGTAAAACTGTAACTGTCTGGTTGTGCAGCTGCAGCCAAAACCAGGAAGGAAAGCTGGCAACAGGTTGTGGACAGTGTAAAGGTTTGGTGATGGTTTATCCATGTCACTACTTCATATAAGGCACAGTGTGAGGAACGTTTAGATCATGTTTAAGTTGCCTCGATGTCAGCATTCAGCTAAATGATCAACATGCAATACAAGATTGTATAACTAAATTACAGATGCAGTCTCTTTATGTTCCTCACAACAACCTAATCTTAGATTCACTGTGATATTCTTGTGTGTCAGAAAGTCTCAGCCTTATTGTTTCCTCTGCTTGGTGGTGGGAAATGGTTTTGGGAGCAATAAGAGAACAAATATAGAAAAAAACATTCAAACCAATAAGTATGTTTAACAGAAGTCTTTAAAATCAAGATGTGTGAGGATTTAGAGCTTCATCAGTCTCTGTTTTTAGGATTATATCGATATACAAAGGCCTACAGAACGATGAGGTGGCTTTGAAATTGCAGCTCTAAAAACTCCCGCCCTCCTCAGAGACATCACAGTAATGTTCATCTATTATCTGGAACATAACCTTGGGAGCAGGTTAGGTGTTCAGCATGATCTCCATAGTTACCTTGATTATGTGAACCACGATCACAGTCCTGAAACCCAGAGTTAAACCTGAAGTTACCTGCTAACCCCAAATCCTGCTTCGTAGCACAGAAAGAGCGTGCGAGACTGGAAGTTTCTATCACCTCTAACTTTCTCTCTGACCAATCGTTGTACATGGAAATATTGCAGAATTCAAAAGCACAGCTGCCGTTTTTAATTCATGTGTATTGTTAGTTTGTCAGACAACATTGCGGTTCCAAAATCAGTAGTTTAGCAGAGCAGCAGCTTGGGAATGGCTCTGAAGTGACTGCTGCTTAACGTGCAGTCTTAACAGGTTGTTTTAGTCACAGGTTCAAACTCGCTCCATTGTCTGATGACAGAAAAAGAAAAGAATGGAACTGAACAGCTTTATTAAGCATTCGGCTGTATTAAAATGCAACACATGTGAGCACAGAGCCCAGAATAATAGCTAAAGATGTAAACACCCGCTCAGTCTAAACTTCACTGAAGCACAGCAGGTGACATGAAAACACAATAAAAGTCAGTCCTGGTTAACTGGTTCTAAACCAGGCTGATAGTTTCCACAATCTCTGAAGGTCCCTCAGCTTTACACAGGCCTGACCTGTGGTCATACAGTCAAAGCTAATGGTCATGTTAGCCACATTAGCTACACAATGTGCAAACACGAAGCATTTTCCTGTTGTTGTGGTAACATTACCATCATTAATAAAAGCAATCCACTGGCTCTTCAGTTAGTCAGATGCTTATATGAATTCTTGCAGCCAACATCACAACATCTGAAGTGTTTTTTGTGTCTGTGTATAACAGCCACAGAAGACAATAAAAATGGACTCACACCATGTGGGATGTTGAAGGGGGGAACAGACTTTGACACAACACCACCTACTTCCTTAGTTTTGGATTCTAATGCATTCCCTCAACAAATGGGATGCAGAAGCATAAGTGTCACATAGACGATCCTCATGAAGGCAGAATGCAGCCTTGATGGATGTCTCTACATGAGCTGATCTTTTCAACCCTTCAACAATCAGAGGACATGTTCACTTCGCCCTCCAAACATCAGATCACCATTTAAAACATAGGCTGCAACTTTTTGCATGTTCAGTAGAGTACAACAATGGTGACATCTAGTGTCAGCACTGAGACGCTCTTTCCTCGTGTTCATTTCATGCACTGAAGATCCCTGACTATAGACACTGTAGGTTTTACTACACTGGTAGTAATTTGAACGAAATGTGGCAGAAGATTTATTTTAGCGGCAACCTGCAGTTCCTTAAATATCCACTTGAAGCTGTCTCCAGAAGCAAATCAGTCCCTGTTAGTGTTTCCCAGCCAGACCATCCTCTGCACTGACAGCACTGTGTTATCGAGCTGTGAGCTGACAGCGATGGACACTGGCTAACAGTTTGTTTCTTGTTTCATTCTCACATTTTGTTGCACTCGACCACAGAGAGCTGTCTGTGGCACGAAACTGCAAACTACACAGGAGACAACTTCAGTCTCTAGTCTGTTCCTGTGGTTTGTCAAGAAGTGTTGTTGCACAGACAGCTGGTGTGTTTTATCACGTCTGACCTGGTGAAGTCATAAAAGTGGACTTTTTCTACACCACTAACGCTGTCAGAATGTTTGAACAACAGTGCAAAAAACTATAGATTCTCCAATGGGAATGTTTTTTTAAGATGAGGTGATAATAATCGCCTCTTTTCAACATTTTAAACACCCAAACCATTCAGTCAGTTATTACAGGTGACACGTGACAGCGCATGTTAGCAACACGTTGGTAAAATGTGGCCGAATCGTACATCCTGTAGACATGCAGTTACACACTTACTGTAAGTTGGTTTAGGAGGTAATAGAGCTGCGATCAAACCAGAAACCACAGAATTCATTTGTACATTCACACTCACATGTCCTATTCTGTAGCTTTAGTGACAGTGACTCTTTAAAAATCAGAGTATTAACTCGTATATCAGAGTAAACACTGTAGATTTTACTCTGGAGAAATGTGTAAAGATAACACCAACACTTTATCGTGAGTGTTGATGGGTAGAAATGTACATTTTTATCACAGCACAGGAGACATTAAAGAGAAAAGTAGTTCAGGTCCGTTAGTTGTCAGCTGAATCGTTGAGCAAGCTTCCCTTTGTCCTGACGTTTCTTGTGTGTGTGAGCAGCATCAGTAATCCACACATCATGCTTAACAGCAGACCATGGAAATGGAAAATGATCATGAGTCACACATTGATGTTTCAGATATAGAACTGACCAAGAGAGAGCTGCTCATTCACATCTATAGTAAGCAACACACATGTCATCATTTCTGCTTGAACTTATAAAATAAATATTCCACAAAAAAAGATGTCTGCATCAACCAAACCATAGAAAGTTCTACCGACATGGTTCAGCCACCAACACAGAGTCTGACCTTCTTTTCAGTGCAGCCTGTGAGGCAGATCTAGAATCATCATGATCTTTACATCTGTGCTTTTGACTGACTGTCTCAACAACTACTGGATGGATCACTCTGCAGCTTGCAGGCATTCATGACCTTTGTGATCCATTAAGTTTTCATGTAGCAGCACAATGAGGGGAAAGTTTAAAGGCTCCGGTTCAATTCTTCACACAGNCTGACATAATGAGAAGTGGATCATATGAGCATCAATACCTGGTTTCTAAATGGCACATACACATGTTTCTGATCCACTTGATCCAGATGAATTCTGGGAAACACTTTGCGGTCGTCATCCACTCTGTAGAGCACCGTGGGACAGGCGCTGCGATAGTTCCTGTCCACAGCCAGCTGACAACAACAACAACAACAACAACAACAACGGAGCTTTGTTAAGTTCCTGAGAGACTGTGCTGCTGTGCTGTTAAATATTAAAGTTTGAACTGAAAATTGTGAATTCTGTCCAATTAGAAGCAAAAGGATTTGACATTTGTTAAAAGAGATAAATGTCAAAATAAGAAAACGATAAAAATGCAAATGTCAAAATGTATTTCATCCATTTGTTCCTCTGTTTATGACCAAGTGTTGATGTTGGACAGTCAGCAGACTGTAGTACCACCTGTGAGCTCATAAGGTTAGTTTGACCTGGTAGATAACCTGCATTATCTATGACTCCATGTTAAGCTTCATAATGTTGGTTTAAATATTTCTAAACGTTTGTTATCAACAAATCTCATGATAGACTAAAAATAAGTCTGTCTCTTTTATCTTCCCTACAACTTCATCATGTGGCTTTCAGTGGCCACACGCAGTCATGGACAGATATTGCAATTTTATTTACAGTTAAACAGTTTCAAGTTCTGCTTCAGTTCAGCACTAACCGTGTAATAGATTTAAAACATATGATAGAGCATTACCACATGAGATACCATTAAAAGCGTGACCGTTACACAAGGAGAACGGCATGGATTTGTACAACCACTTTCACAGCAGTTAAAATCCTGATTAAACCCTGAGTTAGACACGTTTAATAACATTTCCGAAATCGCAGGATTCTCTAAATGCACTATTTAAAGTTGCAATTTCGATTTTAAATAAATAACTTGTTCAGCTAAAGTGGCTGAAAAACAGTCTTAAATACCTGGCCACTGCTGCTGCTTTATGAGGAGTAAATGGGATGCAGACTGGATTAATACACATTGAGTTTTCATAGCAGCACAACAGCGGATACAACATTGGGTAAGAAAAGAAATGTTGCCGCAATCAATGGCTGTGGTAAAAAAGTAGCAGTCAAGCTACATTTCTTAGGTCTGACCACCAGCTAATGACGGCATCCACTAAGACCGTTGAGAAAAGCTCGATTCACTGATGCCTGTCCCTCCTAATGGACAGGCTGTTTTGTCCTCAGACACCACTACAAGCTGACACCAACACAAAACTTTTTTTTTTTTTAAATGTGTCAGAAACGTCACATGGTTTTTGTCACTGCCACTGTGTTGCCTCACTTTGTCATTTACCAACATGCAGGATGTGATGCAACCGTGTTTGTGCTGTCAGTGTAAATGGAGAAGTAGGAATGCGGTGGTGATGTCTTCACTGTGACCCTCTTCAGCCTAAAACTCACCCGCGTAAGTTGTGGACTTTTTCAGCCATTTTAGTCACAACACTCTTTCTGCGTCTGCATTGAGCTTCTGCTTTTATGCTTCCAAATGAGTTTAAATTGGTTCGACCTGCTTCATTTATCAACCCAGTAAACTATGAATGATGACAGTGAACTCATACTCTCCCACCACGTGAGGTTTCACATCAGATGCGATCTCATGAAAATAACGGGCACATGATATGACAAGTAGTTGTCGGAAAGTAATATTTCATAGATCATGCTTGTGGCAAACTCTGCTCTTTGGTCATTTTGGTTCTTATTTAATGCTGCGATTCAATGCGAGAGAATCCTTGGCACCACATCCGCTTTAAAAACATGTCTCATTTGGTACATCAACTTTAAATGCTCAAAATCAACACATTTCATTAGTTTGTGTGTGTCTGTGTGGTGCAGTTAGTCATAAGCCCGCACTGCACGCACTGCTGCAGCATCTTACTACCATCTTTGGCAAGATAAGGCAACACGTGCTTGGTCATTCTTGCAACATTTTCTCTCTATAGTCTTCCACTCCAAGCTGCATTTGTCAGTGAATCGATGGAAAAGCACTTCTTCTGCTCCGTAACTGTGAGAAATACACTGAGAGGGTTTCATGAACACATGAAAGTAACCTCAGCATGAAAGAGTCCATTGTGCCGAGCAGAGAGCTGCTGCGGAGTTTATCCCGGACTTCTGCTCGGTTCCCTAATCATGTGAGCGAGCGCGTATAAAGAGTCTCTGCAGAATATGAAGTGTTTTTAATTGAGGAGATGGAAATAACTACAAGAGATGATGTGATAGAGGAGCGGAGGAGGAAGTGAAGAAAGCAGAATAATGTGAGATGTCGGTCGTTATGTTTCTGGCGCCAGCAGAAGATGGTGTGAAGATTTCCAAAGACAAATGTCATCCACAATCAATCAGATCAAATCCAGTGATAGCGTGAATTAAATAAAATTACATGGTAGGTTAATTTTAGGACTCATGTCGGGACACAAAATACAATTTTTGTGTCATTTAGTTGAACTACGTGTACAGCATGACACAGCAGACTGACGAGTGAAGAAGCATCTTCTCTGCGTCTTTGTCACGTTGACATTTATAGACACTAGTTTATTAAGAGCACAAAGCAGAAAGCCCTCTACACAGGATGTCATCTCTGTTTCCGAAACACGAATTCTAAGCACTTCTTTTTTTCTTTCGCCCCCCCAGTATCAGATGCATTTGACTTTCTACACTCACCTTGATGAGCTGCCCATCTGCCGTCCCAATGAAGAAAACCACCCAGGCCTTGTGCCTCACTGCCAGCACAGAGGTCATGTTGTTCTGCCTGAAGAGCACCGCCTTCGGTTTCAGGGTCTTTGGCTAAGAAGCAGAAACACGCCGATCATCAGATGTAGGATTTATAAATACCTGGAAATTCAAACTTCACATAGAAGTAGCCCATCACTACTCCTGTTGCCAAGTCATCACAGCTATGTGAAACGAGTCATGTTAATTTGGTTTTGTTTCTTATTTTATATGAGGTGCGACAAGCAAAAGTCATTTGTGTGGGTGCACATCACAGTTATTGTTATTTTTGTTTACCTGTAGTGTGTTGTTTATAATTCAACACCTGTGGGGGCAGCACATCCAGCAAGTTTCCTGACCATAACTAATGTAAATACTGAATGATTGACTGGCTAAAGACAATGAAACAATCACATAATGGTGACAAACATGACAAACAGTGTTTCATCAAGACAACTAATACACTGATAATGAATTAATTGAGGTCATTTGAGAGTACAGTTATAACTGGCATTTGAAATATTTTATCTCTATCTCTACAGAAGACTTATGATCTGATTTCTCATCTCTAAAAGACATTAAAACATTATAAATCCCACTTTTGCTTTAGTTAAGCCAAGCATCATTGAGCAGAACCTCGTTCCTTTTTCGTATCACCAACAGACAAGACATCTCTTTCAATAACTGACTTTTTCTATGCTCGAAATGACCTTGTAGAAATGTTTGAGATGATGAAGAAGCTTGAATTGAGTTTTATCTCAGTTCTGATGCAGGTTCCCTCTCATATTTATGTTTCCATCTTACTGTAACCCTGCGTGTATTTTTAAAGCACTCTGCAGCTGTTAATATGAAAAAGACAGAACATAACACTTAGCAGCAGGACTGCTGTGATAGTTTATCTGTTACACGTGGACCCACCTTCTCTCCTGGCTTGGGTGCAGGAGGGTAGAAGTCTGGATTTGAGTCGGTCTGTCCTCTCACATCAGGGCTGATGTCAAACACCAGCAGCTCCGTGTTGCTTTCTCCTCCGTCCACACTGAACACTCCGCTCCACAGCACCGGCTGCTCCCCCGGGATGACCGAGGAGGCCAGCAGTCTGCTGCCTTCACCATCAGACGCACTCAGAGTCGCGCCCCGCATCGACCTCATAATCTTCGTTTTCGTTTCGCCCTCGAGCCAAAGGAGACGGACTCTGTTGCTCTCACCTTGTGGCAGCACGTTGGAGAGCAGATATATGACTGAACTGATCTGAAATCCGTCCACAAACTCCACACCGCCTTGACTCTCGATCACATATTTGCCTAATCCGTCATTGAGAGAAAATATTCCTCCGCTCTGTCCCTGTTTCGCGTTATGAAGGTTGATAGCTCCTGAGTCAGATCTACATCTACTCGTTTCGTCTTTGCGCTGCTGGACCGCAGTCAGGATGTAAGTTTCAATCCCAGTTGGAATCATCTTCACATCCAGCAGAAAGCCGACGGAGCCGCTGCTGCGCCTCAGCGGTCCCACCTGGATGTGTTCCCTGTACAGCAGCTTGGAGATGTCGTGCAGGTCCAGAACCTCGCAGTAGCCGCACTGGTTGTCGGTCACCCCGCAGCTGAACACGGACTTGTTCGCCACAAACGGCAGCAACATGTTGACGCTGAAAGTTGCGTTCCAGACGTCCGTCTCAGAAACCCGGTGAAACTGCTCATTCTCCGGCTGGTCCGCGGCCGTCAAGATCCCTCTCTGGCTCAGACTGCGGACCAGAGTCAGGTCGTGGCTCAGCTGGTACAGCTTGGTGTCTGTGGCGACGTAAACCCCGCTGGTGGCCACTGCCAGGTGACGGATGTCTCCATCAAAAAGGAGGCAGCGAGCCTGTTGTCCCCAGAGAACAGAAAGCAGAGCGAGCAGCAGGATCATGTTGTAGCAGCGGTGGGACACTCACACACTGAAGGTCTGCATGGCACTGCGCTCTCCGNAGACGGATTGTTCCCCGTCACGAGCACCGGCACGGGAAAAACCCTACACAAGCCCCGGCACGGGAAACCCTCTCACGAGCACGAGCACGGAGAATCTCTGCACGAGCACCTGCACGGGAAAATCACCCTCTTGCACCACCACCACAACCAGCGCCCCCACCCAGGATTCCTCACCTGCCTCCTAATGCTCCACACCCCCTGGATTCCCTAAATAAACCTGTTTTTCCCCTTAACCCCTCTTTCGTTTTGGGCCCCACCACATGCCGAGCGGCTCTCAGCCGTAACACACTCCAAGTGTTTCACTGCTAATATCACATTTTAAGCTACACACTTTACATCGGTAACTTTAAATACGCTGGAGTCAAGATGCAGATAAATATTTGTGCACTAAAGTAGTTCTTTTTCACAAGCATGATTTAGGACATTAGAAAATGTAGCTCTTACTATCTACTCCACCATAAGCAGTGTTACATTTTATCGTCATCGCTGAGTGCTCACAGCATTGGTTTGCTGGTAAAACACTGTGGGGAAAAGGAACTGCTCTGACAGACACACATCTGTCACAGAACAGGACAAGGTTCTTGGAGACATTGTGCTTTTATAACCTCCCAACAGTAAACAGCTATGCTTTGGCTCCACTCTTAAATGCATAATGTTAGCCGTTTTATCTTGTGGTGTTACATGCAGTGGAGCGTGGTGCAGCAGAACTGACGTGCATGCAGATAATCGTGCAGTTCAGAGGCGGAGAGTGCAACCAAGGCCGTTTACTAAATTTACAGATGCCCCCTGAATGCCTCACATGCACCAGTAGACGCTGCTGTGTAGCTCTGCAGTGAGAAGCCTCCACTTGAAAAGAGTGAAATAAGGTGTTCTAATGTCAGACTTTCCTCAGCTGAAACAGCGTGAGATTTTCTACTTGGACTGGCTGCTCAGAGACGCAGACAGACTTGTGAAACCGCTGAAAAACCTTGACAGACCAAAATAGTTGCATGCTGCGGCCCTGTGTGAAATGACACACAGTATATTCTGTAATCGGTCAGGTCGTAATATGATGTAACAACGGCATGGCGTTATGTGACATGACATAATTAATGTGAGACAACAATTCAACGGGACGCTGAGCGCGACTACAGACGCACCTCATTGCTGCTGTCTGTGGGAAGTCTGACTTCCTGTGGGGCGTGGCTGTGGACGATCCCTTCCACAAACTCCAGGTGGGACCCCATGAGTGTGATCTTCCTCTTCCCACTGCAAAAGGACGCAGCCGCCAAACAGAGAAGACTACATTTATTACAGATTTCATTCCAGTGAGGGAATTTTCTCAAGATGGCGTCCACTTGTGGATTTTGTACGAGAGTACTCCACATATCAGAGTGACGTGACTCATCATGAATATCCACAACAAATGTTCTGAAGACTGTTGAGATGATGGACTGAAAAACCAACAAATATCGCCCTGCTTAGAGCTTGTAGCTAGCTTTGTAACCAACCTATGCTCATGTGATAACTGTTGTACCTCAAGCACACGATTTTAATTAAAATGCTAAACTGAACTGATTTGAAATGTAAAAACTGTAATGTATGTAGAAACATAAAATGACCCTTTCAGTTGCTGCAGCTAAAAAGGGAAGTGGTCCTATGTTGAAAGAAATCGCTTTAACCCTCAACCTGAAAGCATTCCTCAGCTGCTGACATCGTTTTCTAGGCTAGGCTGCAGCAAATTCCACTAAAGTCAGTGACAAAGCACTGAGGTTGATCCAAAAATAGCCATACATTTTTGCTGCCCTTTTTTGGAGTTGTCAGTTTTGGGCGTGCTGCCATGGCCATTTGTAACATCAAAGTATCTATTCAATCATCTTGTTAGCTCATAATCAACTATTCTATGGTCGACGTATGGATGTGGTGATGGCAGGATGCTACATGTGTCACTTCAAATTTGTTGCAGCTTCAACTGAGCTTAGTTTTACCACTTTTAAGTTCTTCCACTCAGTATTTTGGTATTTAAGCACAAAACATATCATATCAGAAATCCAAACATACCTGATCCAGGTACTGCTGGGTTTAATGTCGGTGCAGGACGGCGCTGAGCGGTAGGTGATTTTAGTGTTGCCATGGCAACTACCATCTGGGAGCAGAACGCACACTTTGACCACACCTTTAATATCTGTACTGGGAATGTGGAACGTCAGACTCGTGCCGGTGTTGTTCCACACAGGAGATCTGACCAGAGCACACAGAGAAACATCATGTCAGCGATAATGTGCAGAAACCCTCAGAACCGTAAATCTTTCTCAACACAATGAAACATCACTTTACAAAGCTACAAGCTTAACACATCTGAATGATAACTTTACCCCAATTACAACATTTATAAACACTAAAAGAGATCAAATGGGAAAAAAAAAAAAAGCCTTAAGAATATCCATCCATCCATCTATTCACTATCTCTACACCTTAATCCTCACTAGGGTCACGGGGGGCTGGAGTCTATCCCAGCTGACTCAGGGTGAAGGCAGGGGACACCCTGGACAGGTCACCAGTCTATCACAGGGCTACACTTAGAGACAGACAACCAAGCACACTCACATTCACACCTACGGACAATTTAGAATCACCAATTAACCTCAACATGTTTTTGGACCTTGTGGGAGGAAAACAGAGAACCCGGAGAGAACCCACGCTGCACGGGGAGAACATGCAAACTGCACGTAGACCGATCGCGTGTGTCCTCACCAGGATGCGAAACGGCGACCTTCTTGCTGCGAGGCAACGATGCTAACCACTGAGCCACCTTCCAATCATTCAAAATTATTCAACAAAAAATATTTAACTTTAAATTTCTGAAACCCGAAAACAAAAGAAGCTTTGCTTAATTTTCAAATTTGCAATTCTGAGAAACAAGTAGATTTTACTTGAAAGGGAAACGCCCTGTGTTAAAATGTTTAGGTCTTCCTGCACTAAATTTTGGTCCTGAAATGTGGAAAAAGCCTCCAAACCGCTTAACGCAACTCTCAAATACATTGCTTGCACATGCCAACCTGTTAATGTGACAACATGCAGTTTAGACTTGGGTTGAAAGTTGTATATAAATGTTACAAAGTCCGACCTATTAGGATTGCTGTTGTGGCACATCCAAAATATGTGACCACATTTGATGTTATTTTGGTAATTATGAGAAATTGTTTAACATCACTTTATATTATTGTAATAATATTTGCACACTTAGCAAGAGTAGTCCGGTATAAATAATAATGTAGAGGGGCGGAACCTTTGGCACTACCTGGTTGCAGCTCCCCGGTTGCACTGCGGAGCAACTTCCTGTTACCGCTCATACGCAATCTGGAGGAATTTGGGAGTGGCGCTGTTGTTCCTACTCTCACACTCTACATATATTTTGCAGGTTAGTACTCGGTTGAAAACAACTGTGAATGAAAGCTCTAAGCTTCGTATGATGTGTAGGTTGCTCAGTCAATATGTTGTGGTGAGTTGTGTAGCTTTTAATGTCAGTGTGATTGGAGACTATTGAGCCGGGGCTCACAGCGGCGGTAAAGCCGAGCCGCACCGTGGCGGTAGTGAACGCTATTTTCGCGGTAGTAACCTCGCGTGTAAAATGTGTGTATTAAGGCAGAAATTAATGTATGTGGCAGGTAATTCATGTGCAAATGGTTTCCTGCTGATTTTGTATGACTCCTGATGTGACTTGATGAATGTTTTGTCACCACTGAATACTGTGTTGGTTCAGAGTGTTTAGATTGATCAGTTAATACCAGATATTCATTGTTAGGGTCCGAGGACCCCTGCTTGCTGCAGCAAGTAGTGCTGCAGCAAGGAATAGTATGTTCCTGCTGCGTTTCTTTCTTCAACGCGAAACCCTTAATTTGACCCCCTAAACATGCTCAAAAACTCACCACAATTGGCACACACGTCCGAATCGGCGAAAAATTTGATAAAATGAAAAAAAAAAGACAAAAATGCTCTCCAGCGCCACGGAGTTACAGAAAAACACACTAAAATGGACCTAGCGCCCAGTAGGAATGTCGTACAGAGATCAAACCAACATCAAAATGTTCGTCTCAATGAGACCCACAAATCACGTGCTGACACCCCTGACCTATCTCAAACAGGAAGTCCACAATTTGCCTTTCAAAATAAAAAAATGAGCGAAAACATCTTTTGGGAAAAAATTATCTTGTCTGACAGCGTAAATCGTGCCAACTTGGAGACAGGAGACAGAGAAGGCCTTGATGTACAAAAGTTCTGAAGGGATTTGGCGTTTCTCAACCGGTTTTCGAATGGCGAGCCGTTAAAGTTGATGAGCTGCTGCAGCCTCGGCTCAAACTTTGTATGGCTGTCTATGGGTCATGTGCCGACATGCTGTGACATTTAGTCATCTACACAAAAAACTGAAGGTCCTACAGCTTAAAAAATGACACTGAGGGCTTCCTAACAAGATTTCCCACAGAAATATGCTGTTTTTACACATATTTGGTGAAAATTGTGGTTGTATGGGAGAGAGAAAGCGAGTAAAACTCTCAGCTCTCTCACCCAGGGACATGCTGAACGATGACATCATCACAGCGCAGTGCAGTAGGTCATGTGACTCACTGACAGGCTGAGCAGAGACAGAAACATGGCTCCTTCACCTTAAAGCAGGTTTAACTTGAAGAGTGGTCAGACGGGCATGAGGGTCCAACGCAGACCGAGGACCCGACCAACGCTGCTTGCAGCTTTAATTATTTGTTGTTCTGAGAAAAATGTGAAAAATGTCAAATGAGCTCATAGCACTAAGGCATTCCAAATATTTGCTAAGTCCACTTTTAAATAAGCTAAACATGCTCAGTAAGTAAAAGCACAGTAAGAGTAAAGAGTAACTGGGGTTTTCATTACTTATGTAGAAGCCTACAGCACTTTAAAGCTGCAGTAAGCAATGTTTTTCTGGTGTTACAAGGATTTATCTGGAAATGTAATAAGCAGAAATTATATATGGTTTTGAGTAACAAAACATGAATGAATACAGGATGGTATTTTATTTTGACTTAATTAGTCAGTAGTTGTAATGGACACTGAGAGCATTGAAATGTATTGTAAATGAGTTGTAGATGGAATAAAGATACGCAATCTGGAGGAATTTGAGAGTGCCGCTGTTGTTCCTACTCTCACACTCTACATATATTTTGCAGTCTGTCTTTGCAGACATTCTCTTTGTTGACGTGGTCACTGTGCCAGCTGGGGCCCGTAACACTGTCACCACGGAGGTGCCTATTTAGACATGACGCCAACACATTCAGAGATCAACAGAAAGATGTGCATGTCTGAAAGGGGCTTTATAGTTTCCACAGGTATAGTTGTAGGGTTGTCTGTAAAGTGACTCACTCTTGTGGAGTACAGTCCAGGTCCCCCTGGATCCTCACTCCGCTCACTTCTCTGAGGTTTCGACCTGACAACGTTGCATGGTTTCTGCCGTGGAACGACACGACACTGGGTGTGATGGAGGAGATCTCTGGCCTCTGACAGCAAAACACACACAAAAAACCAGCTTTAATACAATAATACTGATGTTATAAACTCTACTGAATGTGAATAAGGCGGGTTCAGACTCACAGAAAAGTTTTTCCCAAAATCCATCTTTTGGCAAACGCTGTCCTGCATCAGGAAATAGGAAGAAATTCAGCAGATGCTCATGATAGTCACTGTACAGGTACTATTATAGTTGATCCAGGAGTTAACGACAAGTGGGCATAAGAATTTACTCAGCATGTAAAGTCAGGATGGTCTCGGTGTTGCTGGAAGTTGTTTTCCCTCTGTTCTAAACAAAGTTAAACCCAGTCTTTAATCCCCGAGGCAAGGCTGAGTATAAAGGTCAATTCCAAGCACAAGGATAAAAAGTATTAATTTTATAATAAATCTAAACGAACAAAGTCAGTCTTGCTCCAAGCAATACATGTTTGGTACTGCTGAGAAAGGAATAACTTAGTCTGAGCTTGTGAGGAAAATTACAAACGAATCCTCTAATTCTCATTAATTCTTCTCTTTCTAGATAACTGCTTGATATCTTCTAACTGTTTGTGCTGACGCATGTACTGTTTGTATTCTGTGGTACACAGAACAGCAGTTTTTAGCAGATAATAAATATGTGAAATTCAGAATATCTTTCACAATCTTCAAATGTCTCAGAATTTGACAAAGTTAGATTGATGCTGCACATGTACAACATGTAAGAAGTGTAGAAAAGTCTGCATTTGATAGACATAGAAAACATGCAGCATTACATTCCCCTCTCCTTCGTTAGCCCAGGAACAGCCACTTTTGCTCCATCCACATCCAGCCTTGATACACTGCTGGCACCTGAGGAGACGACAGCCCATACTGGTGGTGATCAGAACCATAATAAAACCACTACTATGGATCACAGTGGCTTCAAACACAACAAACAAAGAAACCACTAAACCGTACACATCCTGTCAGGTGATGAAAGAGTCTCAGCAATAAGGATTTATGAACTTGTGTCAATCATGATCATTTCTACACTGATCCACCTGACTGAATGTGCACTTCAGCTTCAACCTCTGCTCTTATAGAAGATGTGATTCCAGCAAATGTCTTTGAGCTCTTGAAAAAATTAATGGACTTACAAAACAGAACTTAGTGGTCCACTGATGCCAGAGCAGTTGGTGACTTCCAGTTGTTCCGACAGATGCGCTTTCCCAAGTCTAATCTTTACTTCGACAAGAAGGCCTGTAAAGCAAAATCAATGACATGAATGTCAAAGTTCTTTCGTCGTTTGGGCAATACATGCGTTGTAAGAACATATAATGACACGGACTTGTTAACTCGTAGAGAATATTTCATGTGTTAGAGTCAGATCCTACTGAAGGAACTATATGGAATCACTTGTGTGTCAATGGAAAGTAAAAACCTGCACCTTGCAAACAAAT
The DNA here is from genome assembly GCF_000690725.1 of Stegastes partitus. Classification (NCBI taxonomy): domain Eukaryota; kingdom Metazoa; phylum Chordata; class Actinopteri; family Pomacentridae; genus Stegastes; species Stegastes partitus. Next base: position 202,408 of record NW_007578992.1, read on the forward strand.
TATTTGTGTAATCATGTAAACTGTTCTTTTACTTTTTTCATAATGATACATTAGGATTACATTACATTACATACTGACAGAGTTCCTCCTCAAAAACATCTACATCGACCCCTCAGTGCAGAAGGGAGGGATCCCCGGAGCTCCTGGCTGCTTGGAACACACCGGCGCAGTCACTTAGCTCATCAGACAGGCCCACGAGAGCAGAGGCGGCCTGGTTGTCCTGTGGTTGGATCTAGCCAATGCCGACGGGTCCATACCACACAAACTGATCGAGCTCGCGCTACACCTCCACCATGTTCACAGTAAGATCCAGGACCTTATTATGGATTATTACAATCATTTCAGGATGAGGGTCACTTCTGGGTCAGAAACATCAGACTGGCATCGCATCGGGAAAGGAATTCAATTCAATTCAATTCAATTTTATTTGTATAGCGCATATTTACAACAACAAGTCATCTCATAGTGCTTCACAAAGGCAGAAACAGAAACACCCAACAATCCAAAACATCTGGATTCCCTATAAGCTTCAGCAGTCCGCAAGCAGTCTGCAACAGTAGGAAGGAACCAAAAACCCCCACAGGGGAAAAAAAACCTCCGACAGAACCAGGCTCAGGGAGGGACGGCCATCTGCCTCAGGGAATAATAACAGGCTGTACCATCTCTGTTATTCTTTTCGCTCTCGCTATGAACATGGTGGTCAAGTCAGCCGAGGTGGAATGCAGAGGGCCCCTAACCAAGTCAGGGGTACGACAGCCCCCCATAAGAGCCTATATGGATGACCTCACCATCACTACAACATCGGTCCCAGGGAGCAGGTGGATCTTACAAGGACTCGAGAGACTCATCACCTGGGCAAAGATGAGTTTCAAGCCCTCAAAGTCAAGATCCATGGTGCTGAGGAAGGGGAAAGTGGTGGACAAGTTCCGTTTTTCCACCTTAGGAACTTTCATCCCAACCATCACCGAGCAACCTGTTAAGAGTTTGGGAAAACTCTTTGATTCCAGCCTCAAGGATTCTGCGGCTATCCAGAAGTCCAACAAAGAACTTGAAGCTTGGCTCACCAAGGTAGACAAGTCTGGTCTGCCAGGTAGATTCAAAGCCCAGATCTACCAGCATTCAATCCTACCCCGTGTCCTATGGCCCCTGCTGGTCTATGCAGTCCCAATAACAACTGTGTACTCCCTCGAAAGGAAAATCAGTGGCTTTCTTCGGAGGTGGCTGGGCCTTCCACGCAGCCTCACCAGCGCTGCACTGTATGGGACTAGTAACATCTTGCAGCTGCCCTTCAGTGGCCTCACTGAAGAATTTAAGGTAGCACGCACCAGAGAAGCCCTACAGTACAGAGACTCCAGGTACTGCAAGGTGTCATCGGCCGGCATTGAGGTGAGAACAGGGAGGAAGTGTGGAAGGCAGTGTCAGCAGTGGAGGTGGCAGAGTCTCGCCTGAGACAAAAGGCGCTGGTGGGCCCTGTGGCAACAGGTAGAGCGGGCTTGGACTACTTCCCAAAGCCCTTGGTCAACCAGGCTCGGGGCAAACAGAGACACCAACTGCTCCGGGAAGAGGTCCGTGCAGGCGTGGAGGAAGAGCAGCTGAGCAGAGCAGCAGGACTCCAGCAACAGGGAGCATGGACCAGGTGGGAGAGTGCACTGCAGCGCAGGATCACCTGGAGTAACATCTTGCAGGCAGATATCCATTGAGTCCGTTTCCTTGTCCAAGCTGTCTATGACACCCTGCCAAGCCCAGCGAACCTCCATGTCTGGGGAAAGAGCGAGGCACCTTCCTGCCTTCTGTGCTCGGGAAGAGGCTCACTAGAACATCTCCTCAGCTGTTGCCCAAAGGCTCTGGCTGATGGTTGTTATCGCTGGCGCCACGACCAGGTGCTTAGGGCAATAGCTGAGAGCCTAGCCACAACCATCAGCACCAGCAAACATCACCATGCTCCAATGAGGACAGTCCTCTTTGTTAAACCTGGAGAGAAACCTCGGGCACACTCACAACTTCCTACGGGCCTGCTCCGCATGGCCTCTGACTGGCAGCTGCAGGCCGACCTGTGAAAGCAGCTGAAGTTCCCCCAGCACACAACAACAAACCTCCACCCAGACATGGTCATCACCTCAGAGGCTTCCAAACACCTGATCATCCTGGAACTTACGGTGCCCTGGGAAGAGCGTATTGAGGAAGCCAACGAGAGGAAACGCACGAAATACCAGGAACTGGTGGAGGAGTGCAGGGAGAGAGGCTGGAAAACCTACTGTGAGCCCATAGAAGTGGGCTGCAGAAGCTTTGCATTGTGCTCACTCTGCAAAGTTCTGAGTCGTTTGGGCTTTACGGGGACGGCCAAGAGGAGGGCCATCCAATCTGCATGTGAAGCCACAGAGAAGGCCACAAGGTGGCTTTGGATAAAGAGGGCTGATCCGTGGACTGCTACTGGGACGCAAGTCGGGGCTTGATCAACCCCGGCTGGGTCACCTGGGTGAGGGTGTATGATGTTGCAAGACCCGAAACACCCGATTACCCCAGGATACATCACTGAGGATGCGTCCCAGTGCATCCATGAGATGTGTCTTGAATAAGAATACGGTTTCCTCCGCTGCTTTCTCACTAATCAGACTTTTGCCATCACTGTCTACTTTGCAGTCATGCTGCATTTGTGCTGCCTGACGTTTTGTTTGCACTTCTGATACAACCCTCTCACATGGGCAGGTTTCTTCAGGGGTTTGTTTCTATTGGATAATATGCTTTCAAGTAACAGCTCAGTATTGTCATTATGTCAGCCTTTTACATCTTTTTGCCTCTTTCCTGCTCTCTGCGCTCACATATATTGCATTTTAATACAGGGGAATGAATCTGTTACATATTTGTCTGTTTCTCTTATCGGACAACTGAGCGAGTGTGAAATAGCGACTGAAATACGGCCTACGTCTACATGTTAACCAGCAATCACTTCCAAGCTGCTGCTCTGCACTGCTAAGATCCAGATTGTATAACATTATTTGACGAAATCACCACACACTTAAGTTAAAGACAGCAGCTGTGCTGTGATTGTAGTTATATTACATTTAAAATTCTTACGAAAACAAAGTTAGAAATGACAGAATGCCTTTTTTTTTCTTTCACAGACACTCACTCCAGTCTGTGTCAGCTGCTGTACATCAGTTGAATGTGCTGCTCCTCTCTGAGCAGATTAGAAACAAAGAGGGGGTTGCTTGTGCGGGAAAGCAAAACCTCGAGCTTGCGGGACTGGTATCCAACTGTATGGAAAGTAGCTCAGGCTTGCCCAGTACGTTGCTCTATTTGTTGCTGGGTGCCCGTTTAAAAAACAAGTCGCTAAAGGGCTGAAAAGTTGCTACATCAAGCAACAAAATCGCTAGGTTGACAACAATAGCTGCAATGACGCATTGAGCTGTCACTCAAAAACTCAATAGCCAATGGGGATGCGTGCCTATCAAGCCCGCCTACCTGTGTTGGTGTCAGAAGTGCAAACAAAAAGTCAGACTCCACAAATGAAAGAGCCATCAGTGATGGTGTGTGTCCATAGGGGGTGCTAGACAGTGTCATGACAGATGATTGACAGGTGCTCACCTATAGAAAACCAATACAGGATCCGCCCTCTCATAGCCATACAAACGCTGCTGCACCTGATTGGAAGAAGGTCTTTCTGATGGTTATCTTTTATCAAGGCTCCAGACTAACTTTTCAGTAGAAGTACGGGGCAGTTGGTGGCACCAGCACATGATTTAGCCGCCCCCGTCCATCCATCCATTCATCCATCCATCCATTTTCTTCCGCTCATATGGGGTCCGGTCGCGGGGGCAGTAGGCGAAGCAGGTCATCCCAGACTTCCCTCCCCCCAGCGATGCTTTCCAGCTCTTCCTGGAGGATCCCAAGGCATTCCCAGGCCAGCCGAGAGATATAATCTCTCCAGCGGGTTCTGGGTCTGCCCCGGGGTCTCCTCCCAGGTGGACGTGTTCGGAAGACCTCCAGAGGAAGCCTCTCTGGAGGCATCCGAATCAGATGTCCATACCCCCCCCAACTGCAGGGCTCCAGACTGCGACCAAATGGTCGCATATTGCGACTAAAATCCGAGACAGTGCGAGTAAATTTTTCATCTACTCGCGCATGCGCGACCAGTAAATTTGCCGATTTTTTAATTTAATATTTTTTGTTGCTGACAAACTTATGCTCCACACTTCAGCCATGGATGTATTAGATCCATGACTTCAGCCCACTAGTTGGCGGTAATGCAAAAATGAGCTGGTTTGCCAACTGACATTAACTCAAAAAAAAAGAAGAAAGGAGACGAGAACAGAAGAAGAAGAAGGCTGGCTAATGTGTGTGTGTGTGTGTGTGTGGGGGGGGTGACGACTGTGAGACTGTGATAGGCTAATGTGTGAAAAGAGGCGGGACTTTGGGGTTTTTGCGCGAATCCACAGATTTCAGATCCCGGTATCCTTTGTAAACAGTGGACAATGGCGGCGAAGAGGACTATCAGTTCGTACTTTCTGCCCACAAAAAATAATGTTCCTGAGGAGACAAATGTCGTGAATGAGTCCGACTCAGATTGCGAGGAAACGGTCGTGGCGAAAAAAGCCAGGACATTCAGCTTTCGTGAAGAGTGGCTGCGCGAGTTCACTTGGCTGAGGTATTTTAGGGAGACGAATTCTATGAACTGCAAATTCTGCTGTAGATACCCACAACATGCGGGGAACACAAAATTTGCTGACAAGACTGGCACTACACAATTAAAACATGACACATTAATTAAACACAGTGCCAGTCTGAAACACAAAATGTGCCGCGACCTGTCCAATGACAGTGCAACTCCACTCCCAGTCGCATTTAGAAAACAAGCGGCTTCTAACCAGTGCGCCGAGGAGGCCGAATTGATTGTGAAATTTAACACGGCATATTTCATCGCCAAAGAAGAACTTCCTTTTACAAAATTTAAGGGCCAACTCGATCTACAAAGGAAGAATGGTGTGAAAATAAACGCAACATACAACAACGACACAGCATGCGCACAGTTTATTGGCGTCATCGCAGATGGACTGAAACGAAGGACGAACGAGAAGATTATGGACGCTCCTTATCTGTCACTCATGATCGATGGAGACACGGATACATCAACAAAAGAGTGTGAAATAATATATGCCAGGATCCTGCAGCAAGGGAGACCAACAAATGTCTTGATTGGCCACATCGAAGTGCAACATGCACATGCACATAAATATTCACTTAGTATTATTAAGCTGTAACTGGTTTATGTTGTCAAAACCATTGCACAATAAAATGAGTTCATAAGCTTGTAGTTTCTGTATTTATTGTCAAAGTATTTATCAGTGTTACAGTGTATATGATAGGAAAACATTTTAAGTCGATTTCGGTGTGCGCTCCTAAATTTTCTGCTTGCGCCCCTAAAATTTTAAGTTAGGGGCCACTGTGCTCCTAGTAAAAAAAGTTAGTCTGGAGCCCTGAACTGGCTCCTTTCGATGCGCAGGAGCAGCGGCTCTACTCCGAGCTCCCTCCAAATGTCCGAGCTCCTCACCCTATCTCTAAGGCTGAGCCCAGCCACCCTGCGGAGGAAGCTCCTTTGGGCTGCTTTTATCCGCGATCTCGTTCTTTAGGTCATTACCCAATGCTCGTGACCATAGGTGAGGGTTGGGACGTAGATGGACTGGTAAATCAAGAACTTCACCTTGCGGCTCAGCTCTCTCGTCACCACGATGGTCTGGTACAGCACCCGCATTACTGCTGATGCTGCACCGAGCTGCCTGTCCACGTTGCACTCGATTTTCCCATCACAAGATTCCGAGATACTCCTCTCGCTTGAGGAAGCAACTCCCCCCACCCAGAGGTGGCAACCCACCGGTTTCCGGCAGAGGACCATGACCTCCGACTTGGAGGTCCGCATCTTTGCCGCTTCGCACTCTGCTGCAAAGCGCTTCAGTGCATGCTGAAGGTCACGGTCTGATGAAGCCAGCAGTCCCACGTCATCTGTAAAAAGCAGAGACGCGATCCTGAGGTCCCCAAACCGGACACCCTCCTCACCCTGAATGCGCCTTGAGATCTTGTCCACGAAAACCACAAACAGGATCGGGGACAAGGGGCAGCCGTGGCAGAGTCCAACACCCACTGGGAACTAGTCCGACTTATTGCCGAGAATGCGGACACAACTCGCACTTTGGTTGTACAGGGACCGAATGGCTCATAGCAGCAAGCCTGGTACCCCATACTCCCTCAGTACTCCAGACAGAGTAGGAGGAACACAGTCATAGGCCTTCTCCAGATCCACAAAGCACATGTGGACTGGCAGGTCGAATTCCCATGCACTCTCAGTAGCTCCGCAAGGGTAAAGAGCTGTTCCACGACCAGGACGAAATCCGCATTGCTTCTCCTGAATCCGAGGTTCAACAATCGGTTGGAGCCTCTTTTGCAGCACCCCAGAGTAAACTTTCCCGGGGAGGCTGAGAAGTGTGATGCCCTGATAATTGGAATGCACTCTCCGGTCCGCCTTTTTGAAAATGGGAACCACCACCCCAGTCTGCCACTCCACAGGCACTGTACCCGATGCCCACATGACACTGAAGATACGTGTCAGCCATGACAGTCCGACAATGTCCAGAGCCTTCAGCATCTCAGGGCAAATCTCATCCACACCTGGCACTTTGCCACCAAGGAGCTTCTTAACTACCTCGGCAAACTCTACCATGGACATGGACGCAGAAGCCCCTGAGTCTTCAGACTCTGCCCCTTCATCAGAGGACGTGTTAACCGGGTTCAGGAGTTCCTCGAAGTGCTCCTTCCACAGCTCGACAAGATCCCCAGTCTGGGTCAACAGTTCTCCTCCCTGGCTGTACACAGCCTGGGAGAATCCCTGCCTCCCCTTTCTGAGGCGTCGGACAGTTTGCCAGAACTTCTTCAAGGTTGACCAAAAGTCCTTCTCCATAGCCTCCCCGAACTCCTCCCACACCCGAGTTTTAGCTTCCACGACCGCCGCAACTGCAGCTCTTTTGGCCAGCCGGTACCTACCTCTAAGGTACTCTGGTACCAGGTACACTTACGAACAACCTTATATTTGAACATGGTGTTTGTTATGGCCAATCCGTGGCTAGCACAGAAGTCCAAAAACAAAACACTGCTCCGGTTCAGATCGGGCAGGCCGTTCCTCCCAATCAAGCCCCTCCAGGTTTCACTGTTATTGCCCACGTGAGCATTGAAGTCCTCCAGGACAACTATGGAGTTCCCAGGCAGCACCTCTTCCAGGACACCACCCGGTGACTCAAGAAGGCCGGACACACTGAACTGCCGTTTGGTGCTTAAGCACAAACAACAGAGTTTTCCCCTCTACAACACACAGTCGCAGAGAGGCGACGCTCTCGCTCTCCAGGGAGAACTCCAACATGGTGGCGCTCAGCCGGGGGCTTGTGAGTATCCCCACACCCACCCAGCGCCTCTCACCATGGGCAACTCTGGAAAAGGAGAGTCTAACTCCTCTCCAGGAGTTTGATTCCGGAGCCCTTGCTGTGTGTGGAAGGGAGCCTGACTATATCTAGCCGGTAACGCTCCACCCCCATGGGGCCCCAAGGCTCCACCATCAGACGCTCCCCAGCGAGCTCCCCCCCAGGCCCGGCTCCAGGAGGGTGGCCCGGTCTCCCTATTCCGGGCGAGGTGGCAGCTGTCTTTGTTTTGTTCTTCATCCAAAAATACATTCCTTTTGACCCCACTCTTTATTTGATATCAGTCCCATAAACTGGTCAGGCTTAACTCCTTCCTTGCAGGCTAAGGTAAATGCTAGCCAGGCAGCTGCAGTTCACGCAGACAGCTGTGAGACCAAAATGTTGTTGGAAAAGAATGAAATAACGCATTTTACTGTCACATGTGGCTGTGTCAAAGTGATTTTTGCCTATATGGGCTGTTTTCTTTAAGCTGACTTTTATACGTGCGGTGTGCAATTTTAAACATCAGTACCGCAGTCGATCATGTGCGCTTTACTGTAGGAAATGAAAATTGTGATCCCTGTTAATATTATTTTTTTACTTTTTAGCCCGAGCACTGCGTTAGCTATCATGACAGAGCAGAGAGCTGCTTTTTCTGTAACTGGCTTAGTCGAGATCTCCCTGCCAGCACCCACATTCTGATCAATATATGTGTTTCAGTCGGACATTGCTCTCCATGTTTAGTTTTTCAAAATAATCTGCTATTGATCATTTTGTCATTGGAACACAGGGACAGTGAAATGGATTATTTCCCACGTTAGGCAGGTTAGAGCTGACTGAGCCAATGAAGAAGAAGAAGTAACGCTTTCATGGACAGCAGCTAACTCAATAGCAGCCCATGCAGGCTGGAGTGTCTCTAAATTAGTCTAATGATCATCATACACTTGCACAAACGTGACCACCTAAAATTTTGAATTGCACACGCAAGAAAAAAAGCTGTATGTGCAACCATTTTGGTCACAGTTTGAAGGTGTGACTCTGGATTATATTTATTTATCTGTTGATTGGACCAACACGGTGGCTTGTTTTTTGGCGGCTTTAAATTTGACAAAAATGACAAAACCACATCACCAAGAATCTATTTTCTAATTTCTAAAATTACTTAAGTTGAGGAATAAGACATGCAGTTGTTGAATCTATCTTCACTTTAGAAAAAGTTCAAAGTATTACAGTTTTTTTCTGAGTTTCCAGAAGCACTGAGTGGCAGCTGGATGTACCTGATTTGCAACAGTCTAGGCCTCAAATTTAAATCAACAAGGATCGTACAACATGATGCCCTGTCTCTCCAAACACATCGCAATGCAACCAGAATGCATTGCACGCCTGCTTCCATAGACAATGAATGGGAAGGTTTGAAATGACAGATCCTATGGACATCCATGTTTAGTTTTTCAAAATAATCTGCTATTGATAATTTTGTCATTGGAACACAGGGACAGTGAAATGAACTGTAAACAATATAAGACATACAGTTTAAACAATGACACAAATACTTTGCTTAATTTGGTCTCAAATGTTTTTGTTTTATAATACTGACACAAACCTGACTCCACAGCTTATAGCAATATTGTGTTTAATAGATTGTTGTGATGGTTTAAGGTCCTTGAGTGAGAAATATTTCAATGTATGGATTATTTATCAAGTCACTGACCGTCAGGAGGAAGCGCGCCATTAGACAGGATGCAGGTGCATTGTGGGAACTGTGGAGGAGGGCTATTCCGGCTACAAAGCTCAATGGAAGTTGCAGAGAAATGACAGGCAAACTTGGACGGGTTCTGACCCACAGTCACGTGTGTCTGGATGCTTAGTGCGATCTGAGAAAGAAAGCAATACGAGTGATAAAGACCTGCTAGTTAGAACTGATTCCAGTCAGAAGTGTGTGTGTGAGCTGCACCTGTCCACTGGAGTCCTTCTCAACTCTGTGGGAAACCATTTTCTGCTGCCATTCATCAGGAATGGACAACCAGTCGGAATCTTTGCAGTCATCTGCAAAGGTGCAACTGGGAAAAGGAAACCATGTTAACATCAAGTTTATAGTTCTCTGA
>NW_007578993.1:0-23439 GCF_000690725.1 Stegastes partitus
GAAAATGGACAAAATGGCCATTGATCGAAATTGGACGGAATAAATACAAATATGGAAACAGTAGTGCACTACAACATAGTGTATAAACTCAAGGTAACGTGAATAAACTTCCATTAAAAAAAAATAATTCTCCTGCGAGTATCTTTCTATGTTTGAATTTTAAAACAAAAGCAGCAGCCCATTCAAAGACTCCATTGCAAACCACACAGAAACATCTCGAGCCACCACTGTGTCTGTGTTTCTGCACAGTGTCTTTAACAGTTTGACAGAAAACGTGTCTAAATGCGCTTTTTGAGGGACTCAGAGCCAGAGTTTTTGGTTTTGTTTGGACTCAGATGCTTCACAGAGTCATTATAAACCTGATCATGACATTTTCCTGAACCAACCAAATCATTTTGATGTCTGACCAAACTTCTAACATCGTAAAGTGTCGAACAAAGCCTGACATTTTCCTGAACCTGACCAGTAAAACCTGAACGTAACTGTAAACTCTGTTCTTGCTGGTTTTTGCCTCCATCCACACTTCCTGCCTAAAACACAGACTCTGGGCCTTTTGAAACTGGTTGTCTTTGCCTCCATGTTACAGGTTTATTCCCTTAAAACTATACTTCAGAATCCAGCTCAGTCGTATCGGCTCTTTTTTTTATTCCAACTTTGCATTTTGAAACACAAGCAGGTGCCCGTGAACAGACTTCTTTGCTCTCCTCCTGCAGTTTTCTCCAATAATTACCAGAAAAAGCTGCACAGAAACACATCAGCCACCGTTGTCTGTGTTTCTGCTGAGCACCTTTTAAACAGGTTTACAGCTAAATGTGCTTTTAGACTGACTGCCTTTTAGTCCCTGCAGAGCTCGATGTGTTTCGGTGCAATATTTGGTTTGGACTCGTGTTGCAGCGTCTGCGTTGTGATTAAACGCCTCCTGTCTGGAACATTTCCTCCTCTCGCCTCGCCCATCCATACATCTGTCTGTCTGCTGACTCTCACTGCGTCTCTTCGTCCACTGGCAGCGACAAGCCGAGACTGTGAAATGGCCTGAAGAAGACGGGATGACAACACGCCCTGAACGCATCACGGGACGCTGACATACTTGACAATCAATCTTTATCACTGTTGACTGGAAAATTAACACTTTAATAATAATTTTCACGTAATTAAAGGCGGTGACGCTGATGTGATTAGAGCTCGTCTCAGATGCTTCGTTTCTGTCTCCATCTTCGTCTTGTTCCGTCTGCCAGTCAACTGTAAGGGTGAAGGAAACCAGCTTCAAACAGCTGAGCGTCCAAGTTTGGAGTTAGGAAGTGTGAATGGGAGTGAAGAATGAAGACTTGTGGAGATACATTTATATATATTGGTGATGCACGATATTCAAATTTCTGGCAGACACCGATGGACGATATTAAGGTTTCTGATATCGCTGATAACCGACATTACTGATGTCGATATTCAATTTTTGTTCACACTGAAAAATGAGTCTAAGTAAGCAAATTAGACCACATGGTCTTCTTTATTACGTAAAAAAACATATTTAACTTATTCAATGTTAAAAGTCCAGGACCATTTAAGTAAAAAACATCTGTGAAATAGCAGCGATATCAAATGTAGAGTCGAAGGCGCTGATGTTAGACAATCATCGGCTAAATTTGTTCATCGGACCGATACGGATATATGGGAAAAAAAACATTAAAATCGGTCGCCGAGATATCGTGCATCGCTAATATATATGTAAATGAACTTTGCATATTTAAAAACATATATAGAGTGAGTGATGGCTGGATTGACTGGGCTGCAGTGGATGTGCAGAAAAACCCACTACAGCTCTTCTGGATGTACTGGTGATTTTATTTTATTATTTTTAAAGTTTTCTACAAGTATATGTAATAAAAAGATTGTCAAGGTGACTCATTATTCAGGTTATCTCCATAGCAATCAGCTGTTCCACATGTTTTTTTTCCTCTAAATTTTGGGCCCTTAAACAAATTATAGCAATAAACAGTAATTCTTAACACTCTGAACTATGTGTCCGTCCTTTAAAAGTAACTGTCCAGTGATTCTGTTTGGGGGGAAAAGCAGAAGTTTAAGACCACAAACTACCCTCCTGGAGGTAACTTTGTGGGGTCCTTGCTGGTTGCCTGGTAACACACCAGGAAGTTAAGACGTCAGCATCGTTTTCCAAACATGACACCAGAATAAAGTAAATTCTAGTTTACAGCGAGAGTACAAACTCACCGTACTTGCAGTGGGAGGCGTCCGTTCAACCATTTCACAGCTCTTCTATAACGGTGGCCTACGTGGGGGAAAATGTGTTTTGGACCTCAGGGTGCTGCGAGTGAACCCAACGTGGCAGAAAGACTGATTTACTGCACAGCATCCAGCTTTTTTAATGCACCCATCACCAGTGTGCTGGTCCAGTAGCTTCAGAAACACCCTCCACCTCCACCGCTGCTCTCTGGTGCTGGATCTGGGCAGTTTTTGATCGTTTTTTTTTTTTTTACAACTTTCCAAAATATGTTGTGAAAAGATGAGAAAGTAGAAAGAGTTGGAACTTTTCTCACTTCCCTCTTTGCATTAGTAATGAGGTGATGTTAGTTAATGTGGATTCGATGTGAGCTGCTTTCCCCATATTTTGACACCACAGTTTCTGGCCACTCTTTGGATGTTCACACTCACTATAAACCCTTTAGATTTGGGTTTTTTGTCTTATTGGACACATAATCCTCTGTGAAACCACCACAAATACCTTTTCAAACACTATTTGGTTCAAAACAAACAAGACAACACGTTAATGAATGAGATCAGCTGCTCGTCCCTGTTCAGAGTTTTCGTGCTGAGCTAGCGTCTCGTTTCCATCGAGGTGAGGCCGTGAACGCCAGCGCTGACGAGGCCGCTGAATGCCATCGTCATCACTCTGCCTCTTTCCTCCTCCGGCACCTTCGTCTCTCCTTCATCTTCACCCTTGAAACTAAATCAATGTGTAACTCTGAACCAGAATCTGCGAATCATAAACACCGGCGCGTTGCCTCTGAGATGATTCGTCTTCCTGAGCGGCTGACGAATTTATCAGCTCGTAAAGTCAGGCAGGTCCGCTGACATTTGCAGACGTAAAGCCGAATATAAACACTGCAGTGAATGTACAGGAATGCAGAGAGAGCAGACAGTGATCCGGGCAGTGTTTCAACATTAAAACCCCAACTTGTTTAAAGCAGAATAAAGAGGCGAGTGAACACACGGGGAGGAGAGCTCAGTCCTCATTTAGCGATCACTCAGTGATTTAGATTTATTACCTCGAATTACATTTGTCCTCCCAGACCACCTTTTCCCCCCACAGTTAATTCTAATCCAGACAGTGAAAATGGCATTCTGTTTAGAGCTCCCATTTTTATCCGCAAAGAAGGATCATAAAACTATGATATCCTCCCAGATAATATTCTATTGTCTCGGTCCCAAAACACAGCCGGGCTGTTAGACGGCAGCTGGCTCAGAATTTGAACAGATAGAGGGGGAACTTCCCTGTCGAGAATATAAACTATCATTGATGTTGTCTTGGAAGTAAGCCCCGGTGTATGTGCGAGACGCCAGAAGTCTGGCTGGAGCATGGCGCGAAGGTGAACGCTTCCAGAGAAGTGTTGGCAGCTGAGGTGTCCTTGAACCAGATCCCAGGTTACCTCCACATACAGAGGTACCGACTGGCTGTGTTCACATGAGCACAGATCCTGATGTGTGATGTGGGCATCGTGGGTCTGGACGATTATTGGCAACGATATTTATAATTAAAGTCTATCCCAGCTGACTCGAGGTGAAGGCAGGTTCACCTGGACAGGTAGCCAGTCTATCACAGGACTACACTTTGGCTACGTTTACACATAGCAGATATTCACAAAAACAAATCTACGTTCTTAAAAATAATATCGTTCACACCAGATCATTTTCAAAAAAGTCTTTGTTTACACAAACCCGCATAAGCATATCATTAAGAGCTGCTATGAGCTGCCAGACCTACAGGGGGCAGTGTAACGAGAAGCCGTGCTAGCCAATCAGAATCCTGGAAAAAACACAACAACAAGTGGAGCTACTCCTAAATGTGGTGATAGCGAACAAAACAAGTAACATTTTTGACAATACTGACTGTAAACATGTCAGTCCAAGTATATGGACGTAGTCAAACTGTAAACATGGGACCCGTGACGCTGATGATGCTTTTGTCGCACACTGCGAGTTTTTTCAAGTCTACACTTCGGCCAGAGTTTTCAGATGTGATCGTTTTCAGTGACTCGTAGCTAAATTAAACCAAAGACCCGTTTAAATATCACCGGTGTTGCTACGTGTAAACAGGGCCTTAGAGACAACCAAGCACACTCACATTCACAATTTAGAATCACCAATTAACCTCAGCATGTTTCTGGACTGTGGGAGGAAGCCGGAGAACCTGGAGAGAACCCACGCTGCACGGGGAGAACATGGAGACTCCACGCAGAAAGATCCCGGATGTCCTCACCGAGACGCCAACCAGCGACCTTCCAGCTGTGAGGCGACGTTTGTAACCACCGTGCAGCCCTGGAAACTGACTGCAGACGGTTTTCTTCACATTTTGTGTATTTGTAAAGATGTAATTTGCATTTTAGGACGTCGCTACCTTATTCCAGCATTGTCATGGCTGTGACCTCTCGTATATCAGTGTATTCACATCTTTAACAATTATGAATCGACATGTCCAGCGCCCATTGCTCCTAACCATAAAACATTACATTTTCTGGCTCTGGTGTAACTTTATGAAGTAGACCAGCGAAAACAGACTTTCTGCAAAGTTAAGATGAATGCGAGTGCCCTTTCTATTCTAATCTATTCAAATGCTGGTGTCTGGCAGGGCAGCTCGAGTCAGATAAATAGGCAGAGAGGCCACAGTCAGATAAATATAGAGAAAATGAAGAGGGAGAGAAAATACAAAAGACTCACAGAAAACAACGGGGACAGAAAAGATGGAGGGACAAAAAAAAAAAAAAAAATGAAGCCATCTACAGTCACACACCACGTACACCACTGACTGTGTTAAAGTTATATGAGCTCGGTGCTCCAAAGGCAGAGGAACAGATGGGGAAATAAATTACATATTTATCATTTATCAGGCAACAGGTGAGAATTACATGGGACCAGATAGCAAATAAATGTGCGTCTGTGGGCTTGTATTACTCATGTTGTGGGATATAAATTACTGCACACATGGACATTGCAGTTCTGGACATAAGAAGTACCTGGAATGTAAAGACCTGAATTCAAGGATGAACCTAAAGGTTAGTTTTAGTTTACGGTAAGGTGCTTCAGAAACTGATAAGGAGATGATTCATTTCCTGTTTTGTTATCCACAAACTAGACTGAGACATACAGTATTTACTCTGTTTGAATAGTAATTTACTCAAGGTCCAGGCTGGGACGCTAACCGGGGATCTTCTAGCTGCGAGGCGACGTTGTTAACCACTGAGCCACCAAGCAGCTCGCCATAATCATCATCAAAATTAAAATAGAGAACAGCAGCGACAGATCCCCAATAAACTGTGCTAACAATTGTAAGTATAATGTTCCCGGTCCAGTTTTGTTACTGCCACGATCAAGAAGAAAACCCAAATATCACCTGCTGCTGCTGCGAGACGATTGGTCAGGATGGTCAAGAGCATCTGTGAAGATTCAGCTCATGGTTGTTTCTCGTAGTTTAATCGTAGCAACTGGACTTGCTTGAGTTCGTTGAAGACGTTCGTTGAAAACGTTCCACCTCTCATCCAAGAGGCTTCATCAGTTCTGACTGACTCCTTAAGGGGACATCAATACTTCAGATAGAAAAACCACTGAGAAGCAAAGTGAAGAACCTCCTTTATGAGGATGTGACCTTAACATGGTTACCACATCAGAGGCATGGATGGGGATCGAACCCATGATCTTTGGTTTACGAGACCAACGCCTTACCACTTGGCCACCACGCCCCTGCTCAAGAGTCAACCAAGTATCTCCAAGAAGCAGCCCTGAATGAACCAGAAGCTGCTGAGACACAGCTGTCAGTGTCCACAGGGTTTTGCATCAACATGAGCTGAGAGGCTGATGGAGAAGGAAGTTCTTCCTCTAGAAGCAGAACCTTAAAGCTCCACTGAAGTCTGCTGCTGGTCACATGGACAAAGAAAAGACCTTCTGGAGGAAAGTTCTGTTGTCAGATGGAACAAAAAATCAGCTATATGGGCACAATGAGCAGAAATATGTTTGGAGGAGAGAAGGTGAGGCCTTTAACCCCAAGAACACCAAACCTACCATCAGGCATGGAGGTGGCAGCATCATGCTCTGGTTCTGTTCTGCTGCCAGTGGACCTGGAGCTTTACACAAAGTAAATGGAACAATGAAGAAGGAGGATTACCTCCACATTCTTCAGGAAAACCTAAAATAATTATCCAGAAGGTTGGGTTTTAGAAGCAGTTGGATGTTTCAACAGACAATGACCCCAAACACACAACAAAAGTGGTAAATAAATGGTTAAATTGGTCTGGAATTAAGGTTTTAGTCTGATGCTCCCAAAGTCCTGACTTAATCCCATCCAGAACCTGTAGACTCTGATGACAAAACAAGTCTGTGTCAGAAAACCAACACATTCAGCTGAACTGCACCAATTCTATCAAGAGGAGGGCCAAAGATCCAACCAGAAGCTTGTGGACAGAAACCAGGAAGTCAGCAGAAATTCCAGACTGCCATGACACGGATGGTCTTTACAAGTGTGTGTAAACTTCTGGTCACAACTGTGCTGTAGCTACCTGATGGCACACCCACACACTGGAGCCCAGTGTCTGATAAAAAGAAAGAAATGTCTTTCTCCAGTGTGTGCCGGTGCCCATACATCCACTTGATGTGTTGTTATGAGTGAGTGTGACAGAGCGAGGTCCAGCCACAAAAAAGTGAAGCCATACAGACTTTATGGGGCATGCAATGGCCCTGCTGTCAGCACTAATGGAAAACTGTAGCACAGCGCCCAGACAGGAGGAGAGGAAGTGGTTCAGAGGGTGGAGGCCAGCGTCCATTGGCCGCCGCATGCATCACTCTTTATATGTCAGGTGCAGGTTGAGGCTGTAATACAGGCTGACGGGATGGGAGTGTTTTCTGCTGATTGGAAAGGTTTGAACTTATTCAAAGAACATTAGAGTTTGGGTTTGTTTCTCACATAGATCAACCAGCTTTCTTACCGTGTTTGTGATAGAAACATAATTAACAAACGTCTGTTCATTTCACCAAACAGCATGTTTGAGTGTAAATGAGAATACAGGTAGATTACAAGTCCTACCACCAATGTTTATGTGTGGAAAGTAAAACTGGAAAGGTTGTGATAGTGTCTGTGTCTAGTTCAGTCCCTTCCAAAACCAACCTCCTAACATTAATTATAGTAAAAATAAAGGACGGCATGTTAGATGTGTCTTTATGTAAGGTCTAAAATAATCCAGTACATGAGGAGTAAACTAAAAGTTCTGGCACTGATCATAGTGTGTGTGGAATACCTGAGTCGATGTCAGGAGACCACAGGGCATCACCTGCTGACTGACAGACATTCAGCTGTTTCAGCAGCAGATCCGACCTTCTTGTCTGGGACCAACACTGGTGATGAGAGGTTGGTTTGCAGCGACCACCAGTTTCCCAAACCAGACAATGCATATCAATGTTGTTTTCTTTCACTTTCACATGCAGCAGGATTTTGTTTCCAAAGCTCAGATTGTCCAGGCAGATTTCTGCTGTAACGTCTTGAGGTTCTTGAGGCTGGAAGTTTGGCCCGTGGGTGTTCCAACCTCTGGCCACAACGAAACAACCGTCACTCCCCAGATGCCTCACTGTGACTTCTACATCCTCCCCAACATGCAGCTCCAGCAGCTGTTGCAGGTGGTGCTTGACATGTTTGTATACTTTAGGAGACATGGGACTTCTGCAGGATGGATCAGTGGTTAGCACCGTCGCCTCGCAGCTAGAAGGTCGCCGGTTCGCGTCCCAGTGAGGACTTCGGCTTCCTCCCACAGTCCAGAAACATGTTGAGGTTAATTGGTGATTGTAAATTGTCCGTAGGTGTGAATGTGAGTGTGCTTGGTTGTCTGTCTCTAAGTGTAGCCCTGTGATAGACTGGTTACCTGTCCAGGTGAACCTGCCTTCACCCTGAGTCAGCTGGGATAGACTCCGCCCCCCATGACCCTAGTGAGGATTAAGGTGTAGAGATGATGGATGGATGGATGATTAACCTCGCTAGATTGCTATAAGCATATACAAATCTAGGAAATGTCATTATGTGTTTTTGTTAAAGGACCACTGACATCATTTGCTACCAGAAGTAACTCACAGGTGTATTTCTTCTTCTTCATGTCTGAGTATGTACGTCTGCACCACAGAGCTGCACTTAACGAATAACAAACCACGATCAGGTTGTGATCCTGAACACCCGTAGTCCTAATGTCGCCCTTTTACATCATCCAGTGTGTGTCTGCTGTTCAGCTCCAACACTGCTTCAGCTCTTATTTACTTTGTGTTGTCACCCCATGAATAAGGAAACCCAATCATAACTCCAATCTATATTATAAAGATTAAAATACATATTTATGAGTTTGTCATCATTTATTAATATCCGATTTAACAACGAAGCACATTTTTTTAAATGAACAGCAAATATAAATTCCTCATGAATAAATTTACACATATTTAAAAAAAACAAAAAAACATTGTTCCTCCCTTAACAGCGAGCTGACGAACCGCGTAGAGGCCGGTGAACATGTGACGGCGGTCAAGGTTTGGGCTGATTCCTCAACACCTCCCTTCTCCTTTTTTAATCACAAGAAGCATTCGTGCTCTCGGAGTGAAAACGTAGGCTGATAGAAAATGTAAGAAACTCCTGTTTGGCTGTGGACACCCTATAAAGGAAGGAACTGTTGCTGCTGTGGTGGTTTTGTGATCCTAAAATGATTCACACTGTTTCAGTTGCGAGAATTTTTACATGTGTTAAAGCTGAAGTAAGCAGAAAGTCTTTGGTGTCATTTTGGTTGACGTTGTAATTTAAGTGGACTGAGAGGAAACTAGACTTTTGTTTATGATCCGGGAAAGGAGCGTGTTTGAAGTTTGTTCATGCAAACAAACTTTATTTTAAAACTTTATTTCAGTGAAACTATCAAATACTATCCCTCCTGTTCAATCAGTCAATCAATCACAGTATCATGTATGATATTATATAGTGCCTTTCATAAATCTAACACAAAGTGATTTACAGAAGACAGGAATAAAAACACAGTAAAACAATCCAAACAATCCCCAACATCATGTTATATGAGGGACTCAAAAACACAGAGCTCGAGGAACTAAGGAAACACTGTTTATAACACAGTGCAATAAAGCAACACCACATGAGATAAAATAAAATAAAATGAAATCATATAAACTAGAATGAATACGTAAATAAATAGTGAGAGCAGCAAATTACAAAAATAAAACAATAAAAGAATAATAAAATAAAATTGGAAATAAAAAGAAGAATAAATAAAATAAAAAATAAATGATGTGGCAATATAAAGCAACATTAATCAAAAATAAACACATAAAAGAAAAGGCTAATGAAAGTAGAAATATGAAGACAAATAAATAAAATAACAATCTAATAATTTATTGTTATTTTCTATTTTTTTCAAATATATGTATTAATTTGTTTTTGTTTTTTTAAATGATCATTTTTATTATGTTTTATTATTTTTTCATTTTTATTTGTATTTTTTTGTTGATTTTTTTTTACACTTATTTTTTTTACAATGTCGCTTTGAAAAGCAAAAGAAATATGCGCAGATTATTATTCGCCTTTATTATTCTTTTATTGATTTATTTTTGTAATTTGGCGATCTCACTACTCCATGGATAGGTGAAGGGCAAAATACACGTCAACATTTATATGAAATTAAATATGACAATAATATAAAATGAAGTGATAAATGATACACTGAATAGACTAAAATATGTAAATATTGTTCAGACTTTGTTTGTGACTATTTTGTAAAGTGAAACCAATAAAAAACTTGAAACTGATAATTTAGTTAATAACTTAATTAGAAAAATATTTAACGAGGCAGCAAATCAAGTGAGAAGAAGCTTTGTGTTGTTACCAACGTCGACACAATCAGATTTCAGGAGTCGCCCCCTGCTGGTCATTAGAAATAATACATCTTTAATGCACTTTGTTTTTTAGACCCTGACCTATGGATCTGTTGTTCTTCCTGCAAGGACGCTTTGTTCCTTAAATAATCATCTACTACTAGCGCTGGGAATCTGTAAAAGATCAGAGATGTTGCACTGAAGCACAGCGACGGAGGAGGAAGACTGGGGAAGACGAAGAGGACAAAGCAACGGATCAATAGAAAAACATTTCCAGCGGAAGACCTTGGATTCAACCGGAACCCAACACGAAATGAGAATAAATACGAGCGAACGGCCATGCTTCCCCGCCGTCCCCGCCGTCCCCGCCGTCCCCCTCTCAGCGGTAAGAATGGCGCCGTGGATTCGAGTGGACGTAAATTCTATTGTGATGAATAGCAGCATTGATTCAGGCCATCGTTACCATTCTTCTTTATGGTTCCAATCATTTATTGTTATTTGGAATGAGGGAAGGCCTGCCTCCACTAAACACCGCTATCCTTCTGCATTTACCGCATCAGGGATGGTGTACACAAAGCATTCATTCATCCACTTGTGTATCCAGCGTTCGTGGGCGACTTTCTTCTGCACGATTCTCTCTCTTCTTCTTCTTCTACGACTGTCCGTCCTTTTCTCTGTTCTTCCGGCTTTTGTTCATAATTTGAGCCTAAAAATTGCAGTGATTGCTGTAAGTGGGAGCGATTATGTGCTTTACTTTTTGCAGTAATTACCTAAAAGTCTTATCTCCTCGTGCCGTTTCCTTTTCTTCTTCTTCTGCATTTTCTCCTTCCTATTTGCTTCTTGTCCATCTCTCTGTCTTCCACCTTTTCAGTGACTTCTTCAGCAGTCTCTCCATGTTTTGCCGTTTGTTTTATTAATTCACTCATCAATGCAGAATCTAATGCGAGTTATCTGTATTTGTGATCGACTGCTGCTGGAGGATGTACGGACGCCATCGGCTGCATTTTACTTTTATCAATACGTCAACTTTTCCATTTCAGCCGAAAGAAAAAAAAAAGTTTCTGCAATGTTCTGAGATTTTATTTAAAATTCCTCTCAGGGTTTTTTATGCTCAGATTGAAAAAGCACAAATGCACTCACTGAGAAACTCACTAACGTTGTTTTTTTGCTCAGTCATGTCTGGAGCTATGGCTGGCTTTGTATCACTGATGTCACCTCTTTGCTCGTCGTGTGCTCTGACACTCGATTAAATCTTTCATAGCAAAGATTTCCTGATGTTTAACTTCTTAACACTCGACCCTGATTATACACTGAAGCCTCCTGATTCAGATGGTGTGAATCATTTTAGGAGAGCCACATAAGCAGCAATACTTTATCAGCTACAGGGGCGCGTACCTTCTGTATCTGACCTAAAAAATCACCTGAACACCAACGAAATACTTCCAAGCTTTTTGGCTTTTAGTAGAAACAAAAGTGAACGTTGAGGTTAAAGCAATAAATGTTACAGCTACTCGGATTAGTCCCGATGTTAACGTCTACTTCCATCCCAGCTTGTGAGAATGAAACAGGAAGGACTACAAAATGACGTAGCAGGAGGTCATTGAATGCTGATGCCAGTAAATGAGGAGGTCAGGGTGGATGGATGGGTTAGTGTCGTCACCTAAATCAAACCGTAACCTTGAGAGAATTAACGACATGAATGTTTCTTGTGACGTTTGTCTGAGGCACTAATGAGCTAAATCATCTTAATGATGATTTAGAAAAGGGCAAATTATCTGTTTTGTTGTTGACTTTGGACGACTTGCTGCTTTGTTGTAGCACCAACTAGTCACAGCTTCAGTCTTTAACACCATGAGACCAAAGTAACTTCTCTTCTTACCTCAATCATTTCAATAGCTAGCCACGTATGCTATGTCTTGTTTAATCAGAACAGTTTAAGCCATGCAGATCTCCTTGCAGATCCTCTGAGCTTCAGCAGAGAGCAACTGGACTTCTCCTTTAGTTTTCTGAAGACGTTTCACCTTCACTCGTTCATCCATTCAGTCCTAATTGACCGATGGAGGGTTTCACATGTTTAAAGTCACTCCAGCTCACATGGCTAATGGCCCAGAGATGACCTTCTGTTTGTAATTACATCCATCCATCATCCATTAAGGGGAGACGCCCTGGACAGGTAACCAGTCTATCACAGGGCTACACTTAGAGACAGACAACCAAGCACACTCACATTCACACCTACGGACAATTTAGAATCACCAATTAACCTCAGCATGTTTCTGGACTGTGGGAGGAAGCCGGAGAACCCGGAGAGAACCCACGCTGCACGGGGAGAACATGCAAACCAGTGATCTTCTAGCTGTGAGGCGACGGTGCTAACCACTGATCCACACTTGCAGTGTTTGTCATTACAGAAAACCTGAATTATCTTTAACCTGAATATGAAACTATGACTCGTCAAAAACCCACCAAGGACTCATCGACTCAGCACATTTTTGCTCTCAGTCACTTCCACCAAACACTGATCATAAATATGTGGAAACCAACAGCAGCAGCCTACTGTACATCTACTGACAGGCAGCATCATGTCCTGTTTTCCATTATTTGGTGTCTTTTGATCCATCACCAGTTTATGCTCACAAACATTCTCCTGCTGCCTCCAAAACCTCTCACGTCTCTTCTGTGGATTCTCAGCAGACCATTTAAATGATCAGGTCAGTTTCCTCTGCTTTTCCAGCCCCTCTGTGTTTATTCACTTCCGATCTGAAGTCCAGCCTCAGTGAGCGCGCAGCCGGGAGGCACGTCGCTGCTATTTACGGAGGACAGAAGACTCAGCTGCTGTCTTCAAACTTCTTCATGGCTTTGGGGATTAAACACTGACAAGCTTTTTTGATCATGAGCTGCCTGCAGAGCTCGGGGTTGTTCTCAGCGCCTGGAGTCGGGGTCGCAGCGCCGGTGAGTCACACAATCACACGCTTACTGAACACACCTGGCATTTCAAATTCAAACTTGTGTTCGATTTTGTTTAAACACTTGACCTGCAAAGACCTTTTTTTGAATTAAAAATGTTCTGTTGACGAGCCAACAGAGTGTTTAAGGTAGTTTGTGCTGCAGCACCCACGACCAACCAGATCCAGTCCAGAAGGGATTCCATGATGCACTGAAGTGTTGAGGTTCTTGTTCATGATACCGTCGATTTTCACTAATTTCCACAGATGGAAGCCCATACCATGATGGAATCTCCACCATGTTTTCAATGTGGGTGCATCTGGCTTTTCTGTGGACATAAACGTGACGATCCTGACCCAAGAGTTCAAACTTGGACTAATCCATCCAGAGGACCTTCTTCCAGTCATCAAATGGTAAATGGTCTGCACTTATATAGCACTTTTCTACCTACAGCTGCCATGCAAGGTGCTGCCTGCCATTGGGAGCAACTTCGGGTTCAGTGTTGCCCAAGGACACTTCAACTGTGGAGGGGCAGGGGATTGAACCGTCAACCTTACGATCAGAGGACAACCACTCTACCATCTGAGCCAGCAGTCCAGTGTTTGTGCTCCCTGCCAAATCGGAGGTGTTTCTGGATGTTTGCAGGCCTCAATAATGGCTCCTCAGCAGCTCTTCTTCCCTCTAAGCCTTGTTCCATCAGTCATCTGCTTATGGTCACTCTCTCAGACTCTGATCTAGTAGCATTCATCTTCAGCGGTCGTCCTTCTGTCTCTAAAATCTTGAGGTGTCTAACATCTGCTTCAGTTAACTTCTGCTTCCTGCCTCTTCCTTGACGCATCTTGTCTGGAGAGAAAAGAAGCTTCATTCTCTGTCATTGTTTACTTTCGGTTTAGGCACACAAACTTGACACAAACAGCCGAAGCGGGCGGCCGGGTTTTGGCTTTTAGAGATGGGGCGAGGAGCTTCAGCATCCGGAGGGACCTCGGAGTAGAAACACGGTTCGTTCACGTGGAAAGAAATCAGCTGAGATGGTTCAGGCGCCTCGTCGCCGACCCAGAACTCACCGGAGGAATCACACGTCTCATCTGACCCGCTAAGGTCTTGGAATCCCCCTGGAAGACCTAAAAATAATACAAACACTGATGAGAGAGAGAAATGACAAAACATCTACACCAGTATTCATTAATGCTAATATGTGGATTTATATATTCTCATATGAAAATGTTGTCTTACGTTGCTTGTGTTTGCTGTCAGCAGTAGAGCAAACTACATTTCACTTCCATGTGGAGACTAACAGAACATACAAGCACCGTGAATATTAACATTTCCATCTGGGAGTTGTTATTTTCTTGTCAGATGTAGTTTGTGAGCAGAAACCAGACGTCTCCAGGCTGATGTGATCACCAGATGATGGCTGCACCAAAATCCAGATGTATAAATATTAAAATCAGCACTCACGGATGTCTTCCCAGATGCATTTAGACAAAATTAAGTGAGACACACACACCTGGAACACACCAACACTGAATGGAGAGGATGATCCCTGCATTACCTGGAACATACGTCAGCCACAGGGGGGCAGTGCCACATCAGATATCTGACTCCTGCCTGTATTTGTGCTCATGGATGCTGCTATGATGAGTGTGTCAGCAGATGAACTTCCTTTGAACGCCAGCTTTAATCATTCATCATTCCGAGATCTTTCACTTTCTGTGCGCGGACTACACTTGGGTTATTTTATTGATTTAAAACCAGACCACGGCGTCATCTGCAACATGATACAGTACAATCGAACAAAACGTGTTAAAATGCAATTCAGGCTATTCTATAGACCAACGTGTGGCATCTAGCTTGTGATTTACACACTGAACTGCGTCTCATTGAGCTCTAACTAAGTCCGTTTGCATCGATGAACTCTTCAGTTGAGGCCCGTGTTTGTTTGGCTGCAGCTTCAGCGCCAGAAGTCAAGAGAGTTCTGGTCCATCTGTCATCCGTGCACCGCATCATTTCAGGGGAGAGAGAAAACAGCATCAGTTGTAGAAGTGACAGAATCAGCAGCGAACTCCTCGTGTACATGTATTAAATAAATGCAGAAGATGACTGAGCAGCGACGTGTCGGTGTCGTTTCCTGCTCGGCCTCCTTTTGATGCATTCATATTACTGCTGATTGAGTCGTGCAGTCAGGAAGCTGGACAGTACAAACATGTGAAATGTGACACTAAGAAATCATATTTTTAAGTTGAATCGGACGCAGGCAGTAGTATATATTACTACTCAATATATTAGCGTCTACACATACAGTCTACCAAAACAAACATATTAAAAATTTGGAAATGTATTAGAAACATGAGGATTTAATTAACCGTCTTTCCATCAGCGCTCTTTGTTAACTCTCAGGTGCTTCATTCCATCACTGCAGTCTTTTCTTGGCATTGTCAGTCATTTTGATCCTAATGACTTCACATCATTGTTTTCGGTTTGTGTCCTAATTAGAGCCTGTTTTTTAAAAAATATTCCAATATCTTGTGGTCCTAAGGGACTCCTGTCAAAAGCATCCAGCTCTGCCTTTTGCAGTATTAATAAATGTAATACTGATGTTCATGTTTGCCTGGAGTCCTAATTTAACGTATCACACACACACACACACACACAGTCGTCACAGTGCTGTGTGGACGTTCAGTTTGAAGGAGATTTTAAGGACGTCTTTTCATGACAGAAGGGTTTATGACCATCGATATAAATGCTCACACTGTGTTACACCAGATGAGGCTAAAGCCGTGTGTCATGCAGTCATTGAAATGCAGTCAGAGTGTGATCAGGACGTGGTGTGAGTGTGGGAAAAAGCACAAACGTAACCGTTTCTAAGGCTGCTGCTTACGCAAGGAGAAAGATACGAAGAGATTTGCAGCTTCTCAGAGCTCTGAGAGGTTTGCTTGTGATAAATCTAGAATATATCTTTATGATTTAGGAAGACATCAGTGCTGCTGTTAAAGGCAACAACGGCTGAAAATCAGAGACATAAAAATAGAAAACAAAAACGACCAGAATCAGCTGAAGGTAAAATAAGCGTTTAAGCACCAATGTGGATTGTTTCATATGAGCAAAGTTACATTTTACACGATATGCAAATTAGCTGTAACTTATAATCTACAGTTGTGAAAAAAGTTTATGTACACTTGACAGTGTTGAGGACTCCTATACCTCTTGATTTTTTTTTTTAATGTTGGCATCACATAAACACACGTTGAACAACACGTTTTTGTCACAAAAAAAAACAACATTCGCGCATTTTGGTTCTTCTATAGATTAATAGAAGGTCTTCAGGAAAAACAGACTCAATAAAAAGCAGGTCTGCATTGAATAACTTGAGCTGAGAGGCTGATGAAGAAGGAAGTTCTTCCTCTAGAAGCAGAACCTTAAAGCTCCACTGAAGTCTGCTGCTGGTCACATGGACAAAGAAAAGACCTTCTGGAGGAAAGTTCTGTGGTCAGATGGAACAAACACTGAGCAGAACCATGTCTGGAGGAGAGAAGGTGAGGCCTTTAACCCCAAGAACACCAAACCTACCATCTGGCATGGAGGTGGCAGCATCAACTGATGCTTTACACAAAGTAAATGGAAACATGAAGAAGGAGGATTACCTCCACATTTTTCAGGAAAACCTAAATCCTCATCCAGAAGAATGGATCTTGGATGCAGTTGGATGTTACAAACACACATCAAAGGTAGTAAATAAATGGCTAAATCAGGCTAGAATTAAGGTTCCAGACTGGTCTCCCCAAAGTCCTGACTTAAACCCCATCATGTCAGAAAACCAACAAATTTAGTTAAACTGCACCAATTCTGGGCTGCAAGGTGGATCAGTGGTTAGCCTCACAGCTAGAAGGTCGCCGGTTGGCGTCCCGGTGAGGACACCCGGGATCTTCCTGCGTGGAGTCTCCATGTTCTCCCCGTGCAGCGTGGGTTCTCTCCGGGTTCTCCGGCTTCCTCCCACAGTCCAGAAACATGCTGAGGTTAATTGGTGATTGTAAATTGTCCGTAGGTGTGAATGTGAGTGTGCTTGGTTGTCTGTCTCTAAGTGTAGCCCTGTGATAGACTGGTTACCTGTCCAGGTGAACCTGCCTTCACCCTGAGTCAGCTGGGATAGACTCCAGCCCCCCATGACCCTAGTGAGGATTAAGGTGTAGAGATGATGGATGGTTTTCACTACAATTAAACACTATTATACTTTCAGTCTTGGTATTCTTTTATGATAAACAAACTGTTATATTAAATAGACATTCTGAAATATTAGAAGGTACAACTAAGTCAGTAAAAACAAGTGTAACTGCAGGTGCAAAGTGTCGGTAAACCCAACAATAACGACATATAAAATTCCTATTAACAGTTTTTAGAGGTTCCTCCAAGTGACTTCTTTAAGGTTTTCCATTTCTACGAGGCTGAAACTGTGCTTCTGTTTATTTATTTGAACTTTTAACCACTGTAGGCACTATTTTCTGAAAATAAATCATCAAAAAAAAAAAATCCTCCAACACCAACCTTCTGTCTGGGAGCCGGGTTCTTTCTGCAGCAGGATAGTGATCGCAGAGGACATCCCTCAATTACAGCTGCTGTCCAGAGGCTGGAAGATGCCAAATTCAGTGAGCTGCAAAGTGCCAGAGGAGCCATAAAGGGTCCTGAGCCCGCTGATGGAAGAAAGGCCTGGACGTCAGGTCCAGCCGGCAGAGCTCAGACCTTTCTGTGTGCATAAGCTAATACGATAAAAGGCTTGGCAGATGTAAAAGGCCACTGCTGGTTTCACAGAAATTTCTCTGGAGAAACGCTTCCCTCAGACGGAGCAGGTCAGACTGTCTCTAATGTCAGAGCAGCTTTTATTCCTCTGGTCCAAAAGTCACGTCTTACACTCAGTTCTGCTGAGCTGCACACCAGGAGTACGGTGTGTCTGGTTCCTAAATCAAACTCCATGCATGTTCAATGTTCTGGTGAATAACAGAATAAGATGGACTGATTTGATCTGTGATAAAAACTGTATTTATCATCGGCGAGGGCAGCTGAGGTGGGCTACCGTTTAATTTGTAGAACATCCGTCGTGACAGCAGCAGTGATGTAGCATCTTTCTGTAATATCAAAAACCACAGAAACCAGCTGTGATGTTGGTTAGAAACCAGCGCAATCATGCTTTTCCTCCGTCTCTAATGAACAGCAGTGAGCCAGTGGTGTTCAGATGCTTCCTTCCCCTGTGGAGTCTGTTGTGTTTTAAATTTGCACAAAGCCGGAGGACTTTTTATAATGAACTCCGCCTTCTCTGCGTGTCGCTGAGGTAAAAAGAAAGACAAAAATCAAACGTCAGCCTCAGATAATGCAGAACGTTGAGCAGTCAAGGTGCAAATACAGCATCATCTATTAACCCTAAAGAAAACTGGCCACTGAAAACATTAGTAGAACTTTAAAGAACTTTCTCAGACACCAACACTGACAAAAGAAACTTTATGAAATACTGAATGAGAGTTTGTTATAACAAGCAAAACATGTGACATACAGTCGTGACTCGATAATCCGACACTAAATGTAAAACCTTCTTTTATGTCGGATTGTCAAGACGGAGGTCCAGATACAAGGAGGGCTTGATGCTGGAAGGCTCATTAGTTGTTAATTGTTGCTCATAGTTGTTATAATAACTCGTAGGGCTGGTCCCAATAGAACTTTCTAGATATTCAGGCCCAATTAATGATGAATATCAGGACATTCTGTGCGGTCGGGGGACACTTCCACCCCGGGGCAGCGCTCTGACGGGGTGGAAGTGTCCAGAACACACAGGCAGTACTTGGCTGCTGATGCTAGTTTAGTTAGCGCTCACACTTCTGTTTCCTCCATCGGTGGCGGCGGGGGAGTGGCAGATACGCTCCACCGTTACCATCCATGTTTACTTCCATAAACACTGAGCACGCTCGCTGCGTGTGACGTCGTTGTGTCCTCTTCTGCGCATGCGGGACACTTTTGGGTCGTATGAAGTTCACACAGCAGATCACATACAAGTCGCATTGAACTGGAAACGTGAAGGAAGTCACAAAGAAATCCTCATTGAGCATCAAGTCCTGCAGTGTGAACGTAGCCAATCTGTGGGATTGTTCAGTCAGATAATACGCCGTCATCCTGATTGGTGACATTAAATGTCATGTCGGAGTCACAATCCAAGGCTGTCGCTATGTTAAGGCTGTTTTTATGGGTTCTATTGGTTTTTCCTAAAAACCTGTAGGATAGCAGGTTTAGGATTGTTAGGGGTCGGATTATCGAGTCACGACTGTATGTTCATTCTTCACATGAAAACAAAGTTAAATAATAAAGCAAATAACTCATAAAAGCTCATTTTTAATCCCAGCACACGTCCCAGCTGATGACAGTTTATTAAATGGTGAACGTAGCTCTGACTGAGTTGTAGGTGGACGTCCAGCGAGTGACACACAAGTAGGAAAAGACTAAATGAGAGGAAGCATCTCTCTGCTGCTTGTTTTCCTCTGTGGCATCAATCTCTTGCTTCTTCTTCTTCTTTGCCTTCTGCAGGCGTCTGGATGACTTTGGCCCATATTGTCCACATGTCACCGCGTATCACGGACCAGACGGACAAATGCACTTTCAGATTTGTCAGTTTGTTTCTCTGGCGGTGTCTAAATGTCAAAGAGTCAAAGTGCAGAAGTGTGGTGATAGAAATAAAGTGGATAGAACGAACACCAGCTCAGAATGCAACAGAAATACTGAGTTTTACTGAGTTTTATTAGTGTTCTGATTAAAACTCTAAGAAGTGGAAATGAGCATTGATTCCACATTGACTGGAGGCTGTTGAAGAGCTGCTGAATGATTCAACGATAAATAACAAATATTTGGTATTTACAGAATTAGAAAATATCAGAATCATAATTTTGATCACAGCTGATGTGAGAGATTCTCCAAGTCTGGCATCACTGAGCTGAGAAGGATTTGTTTTCTCTGAAGTCGCTGTTGCAGTCGAAGAACATCTTAAAACGGCTGCTTTTTTTTTTTTTTGCCAATTATGGATTTTCCATTGAGATTAAGGGAGTGACCAGTCAGCCCTTTTCTCTCTGCGGCCCTTCCAGCATGACCGGCCTGCAGGAGAACGCTGCTGCCGGGGCTTTTTACAGTCTCATGTGATTTATTTGTTGTTTCTAAAGAGGTGAGTCAGTGCTGAGGAGTGTTCGCCTCCAGGTCCGGGGTTTGGACGGACTCTGTTCAGCTCGGTTCTTCAGCTTTAATGTTCTCTGTTGGAGATTCTCCACGTCTCCGGAGCTGCTCCAAAGTCTCTCAGTCGGCTTGAGGTGACAGCGGTGAATGTGATGATGGTAAAAGCAGAACAGAGGCTGTGTGTTTGGTCACGTTGACTTTCAATTCACTGTATAAAAACAGTCCAGCATAGAAACAGCTTTTTAAATTGAGCACAAAAGCAGAATGCAGTACGTATGCTACATGACCTACACTGTGTCTTTGTGCTGCTGCAGGTGAAAAGTACAAACGCTGTAGCTACAGTAGGAGAGAAACAGCTAATTACACCGTTAGCGTCATATAAAAATAGCTAATTGGCTTTGTACTTTAGGTAACCAATGCTACACTTACACGGCATATATGTGCCATAAATTCTGGACTATTGATGCACCTGAATATAAGCCTCACCCACTAACTTTAAAAAGAAAAGTTTTGTACATATACAGGCTGCAGGTGTCCACGTTGTAACATGAGATATTTCCCTCCTCACTTCCTGCTGGGCCTGGAGGCCTAACCCCAATGCAGAACATACCTTACATTTGCATACTGAACTTTTGAGCCAGACTTACTGAAAACCACTCAGAGGAAACTCAAATCAAACGCACCAACAGCCTCAGCTTTGGCAGAAACACGCTACAGGTTGATTTTTGGTGGCCGTGAACTTAAAACTCAGAGACAGCAGCTGCCTTTGGATCGCTGAGATCTTTCTGTTGACCTTCTGCTGCTACATGATGTGACTATTGACCGGGGTGAGGGTTCGGACCGGAGGTTAGTTTCAGCCTGTGGTGTTTGGAAACCGTCCCTGGAAATGGTATTAAAAAAACAAGAAGCTGTTTATGATCACTGAAAACAGGTGAAGGTAAAACTCACACTGGTGTATCAGCGCTTGTTTGTGTGGGCGGGAAGGCAGTGCGTGAGCGTGCGGCATCGAGCGGTAACCTCGCCAAGAGGCAGGTTAAAGACGGCATCTGATTAGATGTGACTAGACTGCATCACTGACCTACACTCACACAGCAGCCAAACACGTACATTACGTACAGTAACAGTGTGTTTTCATGTGAATGAAATAAAACAGAGGAGGTGGAACAGAACAGAATCTGTGCCAAACAACCACCGACGCTGCAGCTGCTGTGTTATAGTAGAATCCACCTTTTTATTTATTGTAATCTGGTAAGTGGAGCGACTTTGACGAATGTTTCCAGAGTGAGGCCTTCGTCCCAAGTAATCTGCAAATTGGTTCCAATCAGGCAGATTGCAGTGGGCAGGTGGTCGGCTGGAGGGAACCCGTCAACACAGGAACCTCCGTCCCGTCGCTCCTGCGAGACCTTTTGTCCGCGAAGCCTCACGACACACCAAACCCCGACTCCATCACCACGGCAACCGCGGTCCTGAAGTGCAAATCCTAGGAGCTCATTACGCAGCAGCTTAAACCTGCAGCAGTATGCACATTTTCTCTGCACAAAATAACAACCTCTATTAAATAAGAAACACGGAGGACCCAGACATCCAATTATCCCCGCATTAGGAGTTCCCCGGTGCAGGGACGGGTGGACGTGCACGGTGCGGGGCTGCTGCGTGCACGTGGACGTGTTTCCTTTCATGTATGGTATAGCAGCGTTATGTAAAAAAACACATTTCATACATAATAGGTACAAAAAGAAACAGCAGAGGAGCAATTTAAAATGATTATTAAGGAATATTTCCAGTTTGTTTCTGGCATGTTTCCCATTAATGAGAATGCTGCGGACTAACGAACCAACTGCAGCCGTTTTTGGGGGAAACGAGAGTAAATAAGAGATTTTTGGCCATGAAGTGAAAAGTCTGAGTAAAAAAAACAACAACAGAAAAACAGCGAAATTAGGCGCTAAAATCACGGATTTGTCACATAAATTAATAAAATATAAATATTATATTAAGCATAAACACAAGTCTTGACCCACACGAGCACAACCAAAGCTGTGCTCCAGATACCAAACTGTGTTTTAATGACTTTAGTTGTGTCGTTACCTTCCTTCTGACTTTAGTCGTCCTGTTTGCTGCCTGTCTGTAAATTTAACAGGTTGTAGCTCAACTCTTATTGTACTGCTGTGATCATCACATTTGTCATTTCAAGCCAAGTGAACATGTGAGAGACTTTGGAGCAGCTCTGCTCAGAGACTTGGAGGATCTACAACACATGGCCTTTAAGCTGAAGAACCTGGATTAAGTCTAGTCTGTTTCAGCCTGGCTGACTGACAAGTAAAGTGGATGCTGTGGACTCACTGACTTTGTGCTTTTTGGCATTTTTTGGTAGGGAAGCAAGAAGTCTGAGAGTGAACGGTGAGTTAAGGCGCCAGGATCAGCAATAAGGATCTCTAACCAGGACAACACAGCAGCACATTCATCCTCATCAGGTTATTTACATTTCTGATACTGTGGATAACTTTCTGTTCCTAAGAGGTCGTGATAAACGAGGTACTGAGGACATGAAGTGGCTTTTTACTTGCTGTACGGAAAGCTTCTTTCTTGATCCTTCACTCCAGGTGATTTTGAGGAGGTGAAACTCCACCTCCAGGACAGCAGTGCTTCATCGGTTGTAGTTCCACAGCTGGAACAGTTTATTGCATACCGAGCCCATAAACACCATTAGTTTCCTGATGCACGCTGTCTTTCAGGATGCCTCTTTGTCTTTCTTCCTCCTCTGATCTTTCAGTGGATTTAGCTCCTTTGGCTGTGACCTCTGGCTACCGGGTCAGCTCAGTGAGTGAGCCGGTAGCCTGGTGCTTACAAACCGACCACATGGGCAGCGAGTCCCTGGTTTAAATTTCATCCAGGTAGGCTCTACCCGCTTGTTATTCCTCTTCTGTCTTTCCCCCACAGTTCATGCCTCCCTCCGCCTTCGCTCTTTAATAAACGAAAAAAATGCCAATTTAGGTTTTTAAGATTCAGTTTATGAACAAAACGCTGGAACATTTATGGAATTAACTGACTCACTTGGCAGTTCAGGGAGCTTTCAGTTGTATCTCATTTAATCAGTCCAACACAACACCATATTTTGCACCTGTTCTCGTATGTTAATTGGATGGACAACACATCAGCAACACTTGACAG